>NW_026607331.1:0-25431 GCF_029890125.1 Rhinichthys klamathensis goyatoka
AGCTTCATTGACTGCATATATTGATTACCACAGTGCACAGGCATTTTTTTTTTGAGAAAAAATTGCATTTACAGTAAAGCACTTAATGGAAGTCTAGACATTCTGGATAAATGGTTAAATGGCAAGTCTTTATATTCATTCTTCAAAACAGAAATGGGTGTTATTTGCACTGTAAATTGTCCTTTTAGTTCTAGGTGGATTAGCTTCTGGCTAAACTGACACGATTCCTGAGTGTGGACTTTTCTTTATGTAAACAGTGCATTTCTGGCGTCACTGCGAGTATCATTTTAATGATGACATGAGTTAAAATGCTGGATTTTAAAATGCACAGATCAAGTCTCATGTTAAAACTTCACATGGCTATACTTTCTAAACTGTGTATATTTTTACATTTATCCCGCAATGCCTTGCATCATATCCATTCTTTTACTGCTTTTTTTGCAAACTGACAAATGAGTTGAGAGGGTTTTCTGTGGCAATTAACAACCGGTTGCAGATTGGCATTAACATTAAGGCGATTTGACCTTAAACTTGATGTACTTTACGTCACCTCAGAGGACTTGAAAAACTGAAAATTGTTGTTTATTTGATTAAAATCAGAAATGGTTACTGCTGTGTTCAAATCATGCTGGAATGATTGTGTTTACGAGTTAAGTGCACATGACCGCCATCAATTTGTAATTATCAGTAGGAAACTTGGCAGAAATAAATGGTTTTTAATCAGAAGTTGTGATGCATTTGTATGCAGTTTTTTTGTGTAGTGTTAATTAAGAGTAGCAATAATGCTTGCCAGAAAATACTATTTTAGCTGATTTATGAGAAGACAGATGGGTTTGAGCTAGAGTACATTTCCAATCATTCTTTGTGGCAGCCTGAGAATGATACATGCAAAGATAAAGCATTGATTGCAGATCTAATGTGCTTCTTTTGCTCTTCATTATGTTGCATGAGCACTAAAATTCCTTTCGTCTTTGTCGGGAAGTGAAAGAGAGAGAAAAATGAAATTGTCCCCATAAGTTCCATTTTATTACACTAAAATCACTTAAATAAACACATCATATTGTAATCTCGATTTCTGAACCGTAAACAGAAACTTCCCAGGAGAACTTGAACTTGAGTACTCAAACCTCGCGCCTCTACTTTAGGTGGGCTGCACGCCATCGCTGTTGTTTTTCAGAGCTATAGCATCGATGTGGGAATTCACAGCAATCCTGATACATAGTGCTTCTGAATTGTGTTATAGTTTCATCTCTCTAGGAGTGAAGTATTGTAATTGCAGCAACAGTTTTAGCTCTTTAAAATGGAAATCACCCAGAGCCTGCAATTCCACTGTTCATAAAATGAGAAACTGCATTGCTTTGTCCAAACAGTGAACCTTTGATTAGAACATATGAAAGGTTAATTCAACCTTTCATCTGGGCCAAATTAAGTCATTCCTTGCATGGAATATCACCTCCTAAGGGACTTACAGGCATATAAAGACATGTTAAATTGATAGAGGCCTTGCAGCTCTATGACTCATATGAATAATATGAAAGCGCTATATAAATGCCTCATTCATTCATTCATTCATTCATGACTCAGGATAAGAGCAATAACACCGGTTGACTGTTTTAAATGGATAGCACACCAGGGCATAGTTTGATTTTGACTTTAATGAGCTTATTGAAGCTTTAGTTAAAGGTTTTATTAAATATTCCCCAGCACGCTAATTTATTTTGATAAACGATCCAGTTGCATATCAAAACTGTGAATCAGCACTTACTTTATAGGTGTTAGCCATCATGTATCCTTTGCGCTGTCTGCAGCCACGCTATATTTCATGCTAATGAACAATGTATAGGCACCGTTCCAGCTTATTTACTTACAGGGTTGTGCCTTGGTAAACATCGCAGCGTGGAGATAAACCACTGTGGAGTAGAGGGACGCTGTTTGTCCTGTCCCCCTTGTACTGAATGTCTCTGCAACCTCTAATTATCATTGCAGCCTCAGTATGTGATGGAAGGGAAGGACCTTGTGGTATTGTTTTCAAGCTATGGGGAAAAATCTGCACATGTCACGAATGCACTAATTAGCTTAATTTAACTACCGGCAGACTTCTGCAATCAACAGTCTTGGTGTAACTAGGAGCATCGAGAGTTCGCCAACGTGGAGTATGCGTGCCTGCGGCAAAGCAAAAACCTGACTTTTAGGACTCAAGAATTCAGCACACATACCGCAATGCACATCCACTCTTCTTTATTAGCGTTTCTCTCCTCTCTTCCTTTTCAACCGCTTCTCTTCGTTCCCCATCTATTCACTCTCTCCACTCGTAACTTCCTGTTTCTGTCCTTTGAAGATGCTAATCCCATCTTGTTGGCAGGTGCACGTCAACCAAATGAACCGTCAAGTACAGTAACTTGTCAAAGGCCTGATTGAAAAACCGAATTCATTCATCGCCGATGAAGTCGTCCTTGCATGGAAATTCGCCCGAGCTGCAGTCAGAACTTTCACCATGGGAGTTGCTTGCCAGTTTGGGAAATATTCCTGATAATACAAACTGAAAACGGATTTGACTTATCTATAATGAAAGTTGCCAGAAGTTCCTAGTTAGTGGTGCCTGCTGATTATATTTACATATTTAGTGAGCTGTCGCAGATGCAGAAAACCAATAGATTGTGTGCAGTACGTTTATTAATATACCTGGATGCTTGTTGTTAATTTTCTTAGATTGCTGTGGCTGCTCTGTACACTTTACATAAAGATATTATTATATGAATTATTATTATAAAATATTACTGTAAATAATATTCACTTTCATGCAGCGTTTACAATGCATTTCAGCAATCGAGCTTAAGCTTTGGTTTGTACTGGAATATTACAGTATACTAAGCAACACTAATGTGCAGACTGTGTGGATTGCAATAAACACTCAACATATTAAATCACGTAAATTATATCAAATTATTTGGGTGTATCAAATTATCAATACATAATATATAGAGTAAAATGTCAAAATCTGACTGTCTCTGTTCTGTGTTGTATCCTTTTAGGGTATTAAGATTCTGGTGCATGTGACCAGATCTGCCCGACTGTACACTAACCTCTTGCTCATAAAACAGCATCACCAGCTGTGTTTATGGTGCAAAGGATTATACTGTATCACCTCCAAATGGCACATGTGGTGGCCTTTTTGTCCTGTCGTTAATTACCAGCATTAGCCTGGATAAAACTGATGAATCTGGGCAAATGTTTCATGTGTGTGTTCTTTGTGTGCCATATGTGCTGACGGCGTCACTGGATTTCATATTTGGCAACGTTAAGACAGCAGATTTGTAGGAGGCGCTTATGTTTCATGGAAGAGAGTGATATATGTTTGGGTGTGGTTTCGAGGATGTAGGGGTGTTTTTATGTAGATGTTTGTTAAGGGGGTGTGGCCATATAACAAAAGGCAGATTTGCTGTAGAACAAGATCAATGAGGGAGGGAGGAGATGTTGAGTGTATCAAGGGGTGTTCTCCACAAACCAATAGATTTCTCGCTCTCGGTTTGGAACCCGTAAATCAATAATAACCGGGAAAATCTAGAGTATAAAGGTAAAATATGAGAGACTTTGGCAAATGCTATTGCCGTTCATTTATTTCTTGTGTTGAACAGACAGGAAAGAATATCTAAGCTGCTTTTGTCCCATACTAACTGAATTTAGTGCTCCTCAATGTTATTTTAGTATTTATTTATATATATATATGAAAATATAAAAATATAAGCTAATTCAATATATACATATTTATATTATATTTGTTTAGTTTTCATTAAACTCATAGTTTACATTTTTGTGATTTTTATATGCTCTTTTCATTTTTATTAGTTTTAAATATTTCTATTTAGCTTTTAATTTATTTTTATTTTATTTTTACTTATTTAGTACTTCACCTTATTTTATTTATCTTAGTTCTCGTTTTGTAATCAAGATTTCAAGTTTGTTTTTCATCTAAAAATTATATTTAATTTTATTTCAGCTTTATTTATATTAAAGGGTTATTTCACCCAAAAAGGTGAAATGTCATCATTTACTCACCCTCATGTTGTTCCAAACCATTAAGACTTTTGTTCATCTTCAAAACACAAATAAAGATATTTTGAATGAAATCTGGGAGATTTCTGACACTCCTCACGTCTGCCATTGTTGGGCCACACGCCACATAATCATTAGAAAGAAAAGAAAGGAAGACATGAAAAAAAAAGCCTGCTAGGAAAATGCATTTAAGAAATGTGACACGCACCCTTGAGAAGGCAAATGGAGTGACTGAGAGGTAAAAGGAAGCTCTAATGAGGGAAGTGAGGCATGATTGAGTAATCGATAGGGGAAGAGTGGACTGTGTGTAGTTTATTTGTTTTGCTCTAATCCCTAAACGAAAGGCTGGACATGGCATCTGCTATAGACATGCACCACATACAGAAAGCATTTATGGTATTTCTGTTGTTTACCCATAAACATATAAACAAATTAGAGCTGCCTGTTAATGTGTTAATTTAGACAAGTATATCACCTTTAACTTTTCATTAATTTAATGCAAACAACTAACAGTATACTGCTGCTAGCTGCAAAACGTATTTTAGTACTTATTATTTTGTTTCTTTTTCTCAGAAAGTGAATCTGAAATGGGGAAAGAAAATATACAGAGGTGGGTTCAAAATTACATACACAAATGACTGAATTCTTGTAGTCTGTTGGTAGCCCTTGGACAAATACAAAAGACAGAGTCATCTCCACAAATACCAAAAACTGATTAAGATCAAACCCTAGAATCAGTTTGTAGCTTGTTGTGGTTAACACAGGAACAGGCACGATGCCAGCTAGGTCCTGTTGGCGTAACATTTCTTTCCCACAGAGCCCTGCTGCATGCACACTACAAGAGCTGAACAACAGTTGGCTGTCTGAACAGTTGGTCACGCTGGCAAGGGCAAGTCTGTGCTGACGTCTATGTATGTAAATAATAATGACATAATGGTGGGAAGGATGATACGTTCTCTGTCTACCCACAATGTATTGTAAAATGAACGCATACTCCCGGATAGCATTCGAGAGAGTCAGTGTCAAACCACACATGCTAAGATTAATCTCAGCAACAAAATGAATGTGATTATGAGTGTGATTTGATATTAAAGTGTGGCACCAATTAAAATTGCAAAAATAATTGCTTCTCAAACGCGCCTTCCTTCCAGCCCTCTCCGTGTCTGCTATTTTTCAGGGAAAAAAAGGTGGTCCTGCTGTAAGCTTGCCTGATTAGTTGACAAACAAATTGAGCAATGTGCCACAGATCCAGCTAGCACAACTGTTTTTTTTTTTTTTTTAGTTGTTTGTGATATTATTACCCTTCTTCATTATTGCGATAGATGTTAGATGTCATAATAAATATGTATTTTCATAATGTTGGCGAAATGTTATAACATGGATATTGGCTATTAAAAGAAAACCTGTTTCCCTAATGTTTTATTTTGGTAAAAAAAAAAAATCTACAACTAAGATAAAACGTTAAATTGGCAGTTTGTTATTGATTTCTTTGGATTCATAATCAGTAAACAGTACTTCATGTGTTCATTATTTGTTTTATCTTGAGCATAGGTTGGTTTTCTACACCATTTTAAACTATGATGTAACCAAAATGCAATTTTGGGAAAACGTTTTTTGCTTGTTGGGTATAAACCTACTATATCTTAGTACTCAATGGTATCTCTGCACAGTACACAGTGATAATAATAGAAAGTATTTTAACATTAAAATGATGATGCCAGTGGCCTTACTGTGGGACAAGGAGACACATTGTCGGGTATGCAGAGTTTTATGACCCCCTGACATACGCTTTTTCTCTGTGTCGCTGTCAAACACACTCTTTTCACTCTTTCTCTAGCACACACATACACGTACGCAGTATATGGGGATTACGGAGTATTATATAACCCCCCCGTGCAGACGTCCTCGCAGGGACATTGCTTTCTGCTTGCTTGCAGTAATCCAGAGCGGCTGTGTCCCTAAACATGACAGAGACTGATAACAGGGCTGACGTGGAAGGGCAGCAGGTCATAAATATTAAGAGCTGGACATACATGGGTCAAAAATGCCATGCCAGTGTAGAATGGATAGACTAAGTGGTAGGATAAGAGCTACACAGACTGATGGGACCCTCAGGGATACCATGTAATGTAATTTTCTATTTTCAACATAGGTAAACAAATAATTATCTACAGATTGATCTACTATAACCAAGGACTTGGCTTCTTAACATTTATGCTATGAACAGATGGCATCATATATCTCTGTACTCTTCTTTATTCTGCTTAAGACCCTTTTCACGGGCCGTGATGACGCCCTTTAACAGTCATCAGCATCATTAATCTTGCAACGTTTTTTATATTTGATTTTTTTTTAAAAATATGTATGTATATTTATAACACCATACTTAGTTTTATATTACCTTTACATCAAATTAAAAAAAACTAGTTAACGCTGCTGTGAGGGTTTTTCTAATACGGTGGCTATCGGAGTGACGGTAAAGTTCACATCTTTCTCTCCTCTGACTGCCGTTATCAATCTTTCTCTATTTATTTCCTCTTTTTGAAAGTTGTTTTTTTGCTGTTTGAGCAAATGGGAAGACAAAAAATATATTTAATGTATTCTCTCATTCACCGCAATGGAATTCTACCCAACTATGACGACTAAACCCGAAAATGTGAAAAGGGTCTATACCTGGATTATTTATTTATTTATCTATTTATTTGTTTATTCATTAATTAATTAATTAATTCATTTATTTGATCAACTTTTCATTTATTAGTACTATTTTTTTGCCCTTACTACTTACCCTAAGAATTTAATTTTAGCATGTAACTCATGCTGACTTATACTAGTTAAATAATAATAATATTATTAATAATAATATGGTGTTTGCTGATGAGAGACTGTGTGCTTTTAGTTTTCTAAGCAATTGGGCATATGATTTTTACCTTGTGGGCGATAAAATGTGCAAAAGAGTCATACAGTTCCATGAAAGTGTACTTGAGGCATATTGACTTGGAAGTGGGCTTTAAGCATTTGGGCATTTAAGCTTTGTTTTGGATTGGTAAATGGATGTATAAAGATTTCACTATTAGAAAGTAAGAAAAATACTGTTCTAGTTGATTAGTATGCAGCTTAGCCAGAAACATTTTTTTCTTTTCCCCTCAAATTGATGTTGTTGGATGTTGCATCATGTGCTGTCGAGTATCTGGACTTGTTCTCTGAGGCTAACGCTGTTTGTGTAGGTGTGTGTGTGTGTGTGTGTGTGTGTTTTCAGAGACCCTGTTTCCTCGTAAACACGGCTGACTGCACCAGAGGTCTACACCATCGGTACACATTCAATCAAAACGTCCTTAATGTCGTCCCAAACAATTACGGAGCTCAGCAGAAATTGTCCTTATGTGTGATAAATGATGGATCACAGTGTTGTTTTATATGGATCTTAATATTTAATTTAGTTTGTGGATGACAGGGTTATGCCATCCATAAACCATTAATGGATGTTCCTTAGATGCTCGAGCACTTTTTTTGGCTTCTAATGTTATGAACCTGCAAATAATATGCAGTTTTTAAAACTAATGTTATTGTTCCTTTAGGTGACGTTAGTTGCGTCGTGTTTCATGATTTTTGAGTATCCCGCCATGAGCATTTCATTTAAAAGCAGCGTGTGAAGTTAAAAATAGTCCAGATTTTTGTAATGTTTCATTCCATTGTGCTGTTTTTGTATGCAAGAACACATCTTATGTAAACTCCCCCAAAGAAATGTGCTATAGATCAGAGTCAGATGAATCTGAAACCAGACTAATTATAAAGGTTCTTCAAGTTTAATGTGTTGCCTCTTTGTAAGGGCAACCGACCAAAATTGATTTGTGGAATTCAGACTGGACAGGAAAGTTTTACACTCCGAGTTTCAGAGTTGCTGTTTGTTTCACACACTCCTCAAGTATGTCTGCTGTCCGTCATTCACTTAAAACCGGTCTGACCCGAATGAGGCATGAGCAATGACACAAGCATTTGTTGCTAATCACATACTTCATTTTTTTAAAATAATTTTTTCCACAGACACGTCACGGGCAGACTGAATAAACCTACACTTCCCTCTGTTGGAGGTGTGTTTTAAACTTTCACCAAATGTTTATAGGTGTAGTACACCCAAATATTGAAATATTGAATATTTTTATTATTTGCTAGTAAATAGTAATCAAAATGTCGTAGTGCGGCTGCTGTTGTTGCTGCTGGTCCCAGTACAGTAAAACTGTGATAAACTGGTATTTGCCAATTCTGCTGTCAAAAAAGAAGTCAATATTGATATTCTGGTCTCTAAATATGACTCCTCCTCCAATGATGGCTGTGGGATTTTCTTAGTTTTATCATCTACAAGATGAATATCATATACAAAAAATTGCTTAAAACAAAAGCACATGATATGAAGCACAAACGACTCGTGATGAGTTACTAACGTCCAATACTAACGTTCAGGGTAAGTGGTTTTTAGTGGGTTCTAATCCCTAACCCTAAGTATTTCTATAAAATACACTTCCAGACTGTTTGCAAACAGTGATGATGCAAGCGTGAACTTTAAGAAGATTTCGACCCTAAATGTCGCCATTTATAGCTAAAATTGTATTGAGTATTTGGCAATTTACACTTGTTAATGATGGTTTAAGATCCTCATAAAGGGAATCGCATCATTAAACATAACCTTTAAATGAAAACACAAGCATGACGAAGCATGAAAGGTTCATCTGTTTTTGTCAACATAATGTTTAAAAATGGGTGGCACATTGAAGAGATCTCTACTGCCTTTATATCTGAGGATGTAAATGCCATTTCTTATCTGCATATGTACACATATTGACCTAAGAGAAGCATTTGGACATCTACGTCACACTTTGAAAATGTATAAATGTCATTGCATTAGATAATGTTTTAAACCCAGGGGGATTTATATATATATATATATATATATATATAAAATGCACTAGCAGTCAAGCATACAATTGAATATGGTTCACAATGTAGACGGATGCTACTTGGTTTGAAATTGTGTCTCTAATGCCGTGACTATGCCATTAAGCATCCAAATGCTTTTTGGACCCACTGCATTGTATTTTAATGTCCACATGAATTATATCCATGTGCTCCTCCTCCTCTTAAACCTGTTGTTTGATGGAACAGTATGCCAGCATAATGTATACTAAACCAAGACAAACTGCTTGAATGTCTCTTAAAATGTTGTGGTGGCAATCTAACTGATGGAAAGGATGGAGTTTCTCTTGGTGGCTTGATGTAATTCGATTAGACCTGAGCACCAGGTGATGTGAGACTTGAGTCCCAATGTTCAGATCTCATTGTGATTGATTCACATATCCGATAGTTGTTTCAGGTTTCTTCGTATGGCATTAGAGCAGGCCTTTTTTTTTAAACTTCATTTGACTCTCCGCTGTTATTAAGGGGCTGCAACACAATTTAGCCATACTTTGACTCAAAGCAGCTTTTAAAGATCACATTTGATCTAAACAGGCCCCCGGCAGCTTACTTCATTCTTGGGGTGGGAGAATATAGCGTTTTCCTGCACCTTTCAACTCTCTAAACCAGAAAGAGAGCAGAAGAGAGAATGATAGACCCGGAGGCCAGTGGCTTTCAGACGGAGGTCTGGCTTGTCCTTGTTATTCCCTCATTTCCCCGCTCTATCTCTCCTTTGCCCTCTTTCCTCTGTATTTCTCGCCAAACTGTTTCTATTATTGGGCAGCATTCACATTGAGCCATCAGACGCTGCCATCTGATTTAAAGTGGCAGACCACAGAGGCAGCCGAGCTTTCTGCTCCAGGAGCTCTCTCTCTCTCTCTCTCTCTCCCTCTCTCTCTCTTTGCATTTCTTTCAAAGTGATTCGAAACGTCACTGCTTTTATTTTAGATGTACAGGATTTCTAAACCCCTCTCATGTATGCATGTGTGTTATCATATGAAAAGCTCAGCACATCCTTCTCAGAGTCAAGCGGTCTCCACATTGTGGGTGTTGCTATGGGTTACGTCCCCTCCGGGGGAGTCAGAGGCCAGTGGTGCTGAAAAGATGTGAGTCTCTTTTCATGATACTCATAATGAGTGTGTGTGTGTGTGTGTGCAGTGATACCAAATTGTTTGTGCATATGGCTGGATATTAATAAGAACCTTGATGATGTGATGCAAAATAAATGTTGCATTTCATGTCAGCATTCATGTCAGTATATGTGATATAGTATTTACTTATACACTTAAATACTAATAAAACAGAGTAATCTGCACTTCCCAGAGTTCCCTAGTGTGTGTTTGTGTATATGCATATAAATAGCTTCAAATGCACCAGTTTATTATTGCTCTTGCACAAACATATATTCTCTCTGTGTTCGGAAAAGCACACTACCATGCTACTCATACTATTTCAGACTATAGTGTTTTTATTTTTCAAAGTGAGATTTTATTTATATTAGAATATATTATTAAATAATTTGAAGTCATCCTGTGGTCCCCATGGAAGTTGAGAACCACTGCAGTAGGTCATACTGTGAAAACCATCCTGTAATGCAGTGTGCTTGACTTGACCTTGCATTTCAACATGTCCTTTGATTTGACTGCTAAGACATTTTAATACAAAAGTGTAATGAAATGCAAAATGAATGTATTTATGTCACTTGCTGAATTTAACATGCAACTTAATGAGGTGATGTGACCACAGTGTAGCACACTCTTGAATGAAAACTTTGCGTTTGCAGGATTCAAAATTCTAGTATTTCATTCCGAACATGACTTCAGAATTAAGATATGTATATTGGTTGACAATGAATGTACACTGAGACATTTCTTAGAGTAAGAGAATAGCTTGTTATGTTACAAGGCCAACTGGCTTTGCATACCTCTGTGCACGAATGTATGTGACCTGCTAAGGAAAACTGGCTCGGCCTGTTTCTGGATGTGTGTGTGTTTTGTGGGTGTTTTCAGTTACATAAACCCAGAGACAATGAGATGGCTGAGCAAATTCTGTAAAAAATGCAAAACATTTGAGTTTTGGCTTTGTTGTGGTACAACTGTGTAAACCGACAGAACACTATAGTTTGTCAACAAGAAAATAATCACCTTCGTTTTTTTAGCAGGTATTTTTAGGTGGTTCTTCCAATATTAAACAGCTCGTATTAAGAGGCACGTATTTCGATTTCAGCTGTAGGTAGGGCAAAAAAAAGCACTGTATAGAAAGTTGAACTTTTACGACGTTTTTGCCCTTCTCTTACCTCCTATTAATGTTGCAATAGCAGTCAGGCATAAACCCATGTTTGAAGTGTTTCAGTCTTCCACACTGACATTTGCCAAAGCTCTACTGTAGATTTCACCTCACTTATGATCGCATCTCTTTGAGTGCAGATTTGACTCTTTTGAGCACGCTCTTCTTTTTTCTGCTCCACATCGCTCTCATTCTTTCTCATGCTAAAGGCAAAGTTCAGTATGGTGTGTATTAAACGCACACACACACACACACACACACACACCGTGTCTTAAGTGTTCCTGAAATAGAAATAGCCATGACAGCTGCGGTTGTTGACAATATTCTTTTGAATAGAAGTAGAACATTTTTATTGTTTGCAAACCGTAGTAAATAGTAACCAAAATGTCATAGTGCGGCTGCTGTTGTTGCTGATGGTCCCAGTACAGTAAAACTGTGATAGCTTGGTATTAGCCACTTCTGCTGTAAAAAAAGAAGTCAATATTGATATTCTGGTCTCTAAATATGACTCAGGCTCCTCCTCCAATGTAAGTCTGGGATTTTCTTAGTTTTATCATCTACAAGGTGAATATCATATAAGAGAAATTGCTTAAAACAAAAGCACATGATTTGGGGTATCAGTCATTGTCTGAAGCACAAACGACTCGTGATGAGTTATTAGCAGGGTAAGTGGTTTTTAGTGGGTTCAAATCCCGAACCCTAAGTATTTCTATATTCTTTCTATATATATATATGTGTGTCATTACAGTAGAAATGATTACTTTAACCATGGCCTTTGATGGAAACTATGGCAAATTTGTGCAAGAATGTTTACTTGCTTTTCGAGCAATATATTGAAGCTCACTTGCATGGAAATAGAAAACAAACTGCTTGAATATCTGGATTCTTACTTGTCCACCCTGCGGAGTTCTTTAGAATCGGATCGATTTGTTTGTGCATATCGACAGCAAAGCACTGTTTCAATTCAACATGTGCTCCTGGGAGCCCGGTTAGAAACCAGCTGCCATAAAACGAAAAAGGATGCAAATGTCTAAATATCTCACTGTGACTTGAGGTATCGTGGCCTGCTGGTGAGACAGCTATTTGTTGCAAATGACTCATCCATGATGGTCAGTGAAGTGGATGCAACACATTAACAAGCCGGAAAAATTCTTAAGCTGCCTGCGGTGGTCCCATTTACTTGTGTTTTGCCCGTATTAGCGGCCCGATCAACGTCAGCACTCAATGTTAGCGCCACAGTTTCCGTCGGCTTGGCATCTGGCGGCTGACAAGCTCTACGTATAGTGTTGATGTTGCTTTCTCTCCCACATACAAATGACGGAATAGGAGCAAAGCCGCATACGATGTTGACGTCTGAACTGGAATAGTTGTTTACAGCTGAAGTTTGATGGCTGTGGGTGTTGCGGGAAGCAGTTTCTAGTCTGGAGCATAGTAATCAAACTGACACGTTTACTCATTCTGAACACATTAAGTCGTGTGATTAACAGTGTTTAAGCACGCTTTTATGTAGCAATTGAATGGTAATTAATGAATTAGCCATGTCATTGAACAAAAGTCAGTTATTCAGGCTCATGGACTGGCTGAGTGTTTAATTTGGTTCAAATAGCTAGGTTTTAATGTTGTGATAGAACGATTAGGAGAATCAGATTGTGTTACGGTTGGATCAATACTAAAATTTGGTCTCCGGTACGATATCAGCATCTGGTACCTCAGTATCAATTAGGGATGTGACGGTCAGGGAAATTTTCGCACCAGTTACTCGATCTGTGACAACACCAGTATACCGGTATCACCGGTGTTTAGTCTTTTTATGATGTGCTTGTGCGTGTTTATACATTTATTTATATATTTAAATTATTCTATATTCAATTATAATATATACATTGCCATTTAAAAGTTTGGGGCGGGTAAGAATCTTTTATGTTTTTGAAAAAAGTCTCTTATGCTCACCAAGGCTGAGGTGGCTTATCTGAATAACCCAATACAAAACAAACATAATACTGTGAAATATTATTTCCATTTAAAATAACTGTTTTCTATAGGGCTGTCAAAATAACGCGTTAATTTCGATTAATTAATCTGAGAAGAAATAACGCGTTAAAAAAAATAACGCAGATTAATCCATTCCGTTTTGACCTTTGCGGAGCCGTTCTAGCCGTAGCCACCATTCGTGTAAAAAGGAGGGAGACAAGAACGCGCTGCTTGGATCATTGTTTGGAACATTTACTAATAACAAACAGAGTTCGTCAACTCTAAAGTACCACATCAATGCAAAGTATCCAGGAGTGTGTGCGTGAGTCGGTGAGTGTGTCTGAGAGAAAGCGCGCTTGTGTGTGTTGTAACCTGGTTGTAACTTTTCACGCGCTCTCACGTCACACAACCATTTTCTCACGCACAGAAAAATCGCGCACCAAAGAGAGGACACGGAAACAGACAAGACAGAGCACGTTACTTATGATATTAAAAAAAATCTCCATCAAATCAAACAATAAATACCGTTTTGGCGCTTGTAAATGTGACATGACAGATCCCTAGCGGCACGTGAACCGATCATCTCTCTAGCTAATAGTAAATAAACACGAATGACCAATGTTGAAAGATACAGTAGGGCAGCCTAAAACTTACCGAAATGTATATTCCTCGATCAATCAGTGTTTTTCAACCGCGAAAAGAGGTCAATAAAACAGCTGGAGAACAATTATGTCACATAACATTTAGCCTAAGTTACCTCAGGAAAGCCATTTCATAGCACGTTATAGTTGGCTATAAAAAAAAGAGCTATAGAGAGTATTTTTCTAAATTTATGTAGCCTACTACTATATTACATATGTATTATATTTTTACTTAGCCGTTATCAAAGTTGTTATTTGTAATAAACACACATTTAATTTGAGCTATTTTTAACCTTAAATACTACCAGCTGATATGGCTCTCTGTATTTTTACAGCATTGGGTGAGATTTTTTTTTTCTTGAGAAAAATGAATGCCTATCTTGTGTACCTATTTATCCAAATGAGTCAATATTGCATCAAATCACAAGAATTAAATTAAATTGAAATCGTGAAATTTGTGTCAAGTAATAATAATAAAAACGTAGCTTACCAGAAATTGTACCATGTAAACATTGTAAGATTGTGTATGCGATTAATTTAGATGAATTAATTACAGAGTATGTAATTAATTAGATTAAAAATTTTAATCGATTGACAGCCCTAGTTTTCTATTTTAATATATTTTAAAATGTATTCAATTCCAGTGATGTTAAAGCTGAATTTTCAGTATCATAACTCTAGTCTTCTGTGACACATGATCGTTCAGAAATCATTCTAATATGCCGATTTGAAGCTTAAGAAACATTTTTTTTTATTATTATCAACGTTGTAAACAGTAATACATTTTTTTAGGATTCTTTAATCTAATGAAAAGAACAGCATTTAAAAAAAAATTGAAATCTTTTGTAACATCATTATAAATGTCACTTTTGACCAATTAATTACTAATTTAATGTAAGATGTAGATTTGTTGTTGAATTTAAATTCAGAAAATGCAAACAAATCTTTAATAATTCAATAAAAATGTCCCCACATTGATTTTGTAGCTGTCATTTGATGGCTTTCTAATTATTGTTTGTACTGAAATATGATGGTTCATATTTGTTGAGATTTGGTGATAATTAAAATTCACCATAGAGTGCAAATGACTTTCATTTACATTACAGAAAGAAACTGTAAATTTGCTAAACATATTTAATGAATGTCAACTTTTACGCTTCACGTCACGCAGTTTGAACTGTGTTGGATATAGCAGTGCATTGTTATCCGGATGAGGTCCTGAAATATGTCAGATTCTTATATCGAACCCTGGCAAATTCTTGATACTGCACAACCCTAGTTTGTATGCTGCCAATAACACGCTCGTTGTTAGCTCAGGTTTTCTCCGTTAGCTCTGATCGTGGGATGAGGAGAATTCCAGATGCTGTGTGTGTGTGTGTGTGTGTGTGTGTGTGTGTGTGTGTGTGTGTGTGTGTTGTTTATGTCCCTTTTGGGTACATTCACCAGGATACACACCAGTAAACTGAGGACCACCTCAAAAATTGAGGACATTTTGTATGTCCTCATTTGTTTGACTATATAATGGCATTCAGCATACTCTAAAATGGTGTCCAGACTTAAAATCTCACTTGTCCCAAAAAATCAGTTTTAAGTGATTTGTGTATGTGAAGTGTGTATGCCCCCCCACTAAAGTGTGTATAACACAGCGCCCTCTAGGAGTACTGCACTTCCGGAAAAGATACACACTTCGGGGATTCTGACCAATCAGAGCGCAGGAAGCCACTATGAGAGCGGGACTTAATGATCTGACCAATCTGAGGCCATCACGTCATCAACAAAAATGGCGGAGCGGAGGCGATATCATTATTATGAATGAATTGACAGATAATCCACATTCAATAATAGATAAATTCGCAATAATTATTATTTAAATAAAAATAGACTAATTTACCCTGAGCAGCAGGAGCTCTCACGATGTATATGGGCATGTTATTAAACTTTAATCCTCGCAGTTTTGCTCTCGCATCGGAGTCTGCTCTGTGTAACGTTATGTGTGTGTGAAGATCGCGCTGCTGCGCGTCACCGAGACTATACAGCTGTACAGTAACTTACATAGGAGTTTATTAATCATGTAGGAACGAGTTTGAAGCGGGGAAGAGACAGAGACATTACGTCATGTGAATTTACAAAGTACATATTTTCTTCCAAAAGCGGAGGAACAGCTGTTTAAATCTGTCAATATGGATGTGATGATTTATTCATCCAAGTTTGTTTAATAAAAACACACAAGCCACCAAAAGATGTGAAAACATGCTAAATCGCTTGCTTTTATGAGTGATTTTATTTGTTTGAAGTGTTTTCTCCTACTTTGCGTTCTGCCGTTTCCTCTCATAATATCAGTGATTTCCCTGAGTGGCCACCGCCCCTCCCCCACCCCCCGCACGAGCAGGACAGGACTCCGTTACCAGTTACCACAGCAACACATTCACTACAGCAAACAAGCTAACTTTTTTCTTTATATATTATATTATATTATATTATATTATATTATATTGAGGAGAGCAGTTACAGCAAACATTATTCTTATTATATTATATTGCATTGTATTATTTTATATTATATAAAGAGGAGAGCAGTTACAGCAAACATTCTCTTTGTAGTATATATTATATTATTTTATATTATATTATATAGAGGAGAGCAGCTGCATGAAACATTCTCATATTATATTATTATATTAATTAAATGTTTACACTAATTACATACGTTTTTTTAAGGCGCTTTGGTGCATTTCTCAAATCACAACTAAAATTCTTGTTCAACCTCCACATCATCTAGTCACTTGTGCACATCATGAAAGCAGTTTATCATTCTTTTGAACAAATTGCAAATGCTTTGGTACATTCATGCAATAAATGTAAGTGTCTGCTGTTTCTTACATTATCAATTGCTTATGTCATGTTGATCAAAATGTATTATACTGGTTCTCTGTTGAATAGTCTTACCCCTCAAAACATATAGGCATTAAATTACTAGTTGTCATAAACTGTCAAACATATTTTCTATACAATTCTATTATACTTTTTTTGTCCTGAATTGCAGATGTGAATTTTGAATTTCACTAATGAAGGGGAATGTAAAGCATTAGATCAATCAATGATCACCAGTTCTCTATAATCGCTCAGAGTGCATCTCATGAAGCTTCCTCTGGAAGCCATATAGACAGAGCACAACACATACACACTCTGAGAATGGAAGAACAACAGGGTAACAGCCGAGAAGAAGAAGAGGAGGAGTAAGGATGTGTGGTGGAAGGATACAGAGGTAAAACAGAGAGATTGTAGGTTTCTGAAGAAATAGGGGCCAATATTGTAGATCATGTTCATGACCTCATGGCCGAGGCGGGTTGAAAGCTGAGCTGAATGTTGGGAGAACAACCGTGTGTGTCCTCAAACATTCAAGTCTTTATAGACAGAACATGCGTGTAATCAGACAGTGTTCACTATACTGTACTGTTCACCATAAGCTGTAGACTTACTGTATTACAGTGGAGTCTACTTGCATTTTACATGAGACAGTAAAAATACGTGATAGAGATCCCTTTCCCACTAATTAGATATCTTAAATGATGTTGTGTGCACTTCTGTATTTGTCTTCATTGTTGTACAGCCTTGATGTTAATATTTTGTTGAAAAATTGTTAAGACCCCAGGAAGAATAGCTGCTGCTTAATGGAGTAGCTAATGGGGATCTAAATAATAAACAATAAACAATAAACTCTACAGATAAAGCGTTGTGAATCTAGTTTCGCGTACCTACCCCGAAGTGATAAAATAAAACAAAATTATGTATCAAATTTATAGACAAGTAATTTGTTCAGGCATGGTTTTCTAGGGAAATACAAACCTACGCACATATATTCAAACGCACATAACTATAGAATCAATTCTTAATGCGCATGTGAACGCCATCAGCGTTAATCACAGGTTCACGTTTAAAGTCTGTTTAGAGACATTCATATACATTTTTACCTTGCAGTTACTGTAAATCCGGCCTCTAGTTCATAAACGCCAGAGGAGAACTGGCCCCCACTGAGCCTGGGTTCTCCCAAGGTTTTTTTCTTCTCCATTGGGTCCCTGATGGAGTTTTAGGACACCATCGGGTCACTTGATGGAGTTTTTCGGTTCCTTGCCACTGTTGCCTTTGGCTTGCTCAGTTGGGGATATTCAAATTAATTAACCAATCATTAATACCATTGATCAGCTCTACCAAACGTGGATGTTTTTCCACTAAGAAACGAACATTGTTATTATGTTTTGATTGATACTGTGAAGCTGCTTTGATGCAATCTATATTGTGAAAAGCGCTATATAAATATACTTGATAGAGACATAATGTAACACACACACATATACAGTATGTGTTTGAATAGTCTGTTCATCGCAATGGCATTGTCATTTTTTAACAGACCAACAGTGTATCTGTGAGTCCAGTCTCATAATGGGTACATGTGTTTATGTGTCATACAGATAATGTGCAGTCTTTTCATTGTCATCAAAATCGTAGCCAGTGTTTACTTCTCAAAATACTGATACAGTTATATTGACAACCATCAAAAGCCTGTAACTTGTTAAAAATCCTTAGTACAATATATATCAATGAACATATCAGTGCCTTGTGTCACAAACAAGAATGTCAAAATGCTGTCATGTAATCCTATTGTGTTCTGCTGTTTGTACGAAATGCACTTTCCTTGTTTGCAAATCTTAAGGATGATTCAAGAAATGTACCAAAGCGACTGATAAGAACTGTTTATAGAGGAGAGCAGTTACAGCATACATTCACTCTCTCTCTCTCTATCTATCTATCTCTCAATATATATATATATAGCCTATATATATATATATATATATATATATATATATATATATATAAATCGATAGATAGATAGATAGAGAGAGAGAGAGAGAGAGAGAGAGAGAGAGAGAGGGGGGGGGGGGGGGGCAGAGCAGTTACATATAGTCATACAAAAGAAAAAAAGTGTTTAAAAGAATCATGAATCAAGCTGACACGTTTAAATGTTTGTTTACATAATTATTTTGTACTTAATTTGATTTTAAAAGCCATTGGATCTGCACTAACCCTAACCCTAACCCTAGCTCTGCCTGTGACTGTCAGTCTGACTGAGATCTGCTCACACTGTGATCAGCCGCCCTTCCCCCACAGCACTGAGACTGATCGCGCGCGCGCCCTTCCCCCACAGCACTGAGAGAGACTGATCGCGCGCGCGCCCTTCCCCCACAGCACTGAGACTGACTGGAGTGACAGAGAGTTGAACTTGTCTCTGGCTGAACTAACAGACTGACAGTTACAGGTAGATAGCTAAGCAGAAGTGCTGCTCAAAAGATCACAAACTGTCGTGGCTATGCGTTTTTAAAGCACTTTTACAAGGTCTATTAGCTTCTCCGCCCTGTAATGTAAAATACCATTAATTTATGAAAGAAATACAAAGAAGATAATGCTGTTAAAGTACTTGTTAAAGTTTAATTTAGAGCCTCGAAATAATCCACACCCATCCCCCATCTTAACTCGAATAAATTGACAACAACACAGACTCCAAAAGTAGAGACATATTATACCAGCTTGAATATCAGCCCTGCTGTGTATTTGCATACATCAGTTTACTATTTTGATTAATAAATGCTATTAGTAGAAAATAAGATGTCTGTTCAAGATATCTAGGTTGCTCATTTTGCATTTTTTGCTCTTTTAAACCTGTGCTTGTTCGGACATGCGCACTGGTTCCTAGTTCGAGTCGGGTGAGTTCGTTTACAAGTGATCATGTGCTCTGTCCACTAGAAAGACTTGATCCACGACAGTTTTTTTTTTTTTGAAGAAGAAGAAGAAACACTACTGCGATTAAAAAAAAAAAGATTCTTGTCATCAGAGAGTTTTCTATTCGGTCAAATAAATAGTCACAATTGCAACGTGAAATCCAAATACGTAACTACGTCATTTACGCACGTCTGCGACAGTGGATGTATTTTCCCGGGAAATGCAGACACGTGACAATGGGACGCGAAACAGTCAGACGACAGCCCTCCACCCTCCACCACGCAGGAAAGGTGAGATGAAGTCTTGTCCTGAAAATGCATGATAACTAAATACATTGTGAAATATGAAAGTTAGTAAGATGTATGTTTATTTTAGTGGTTTAATTATTTTTTGCTTAGGGTTTTATTTACTTCTCGATTGTATTTTATTTGTTTCTCATTTGATAATTTGTTGCAATAAGGAAAAAAGTATATTGCCTACTTGTAGGCATTGACCAGTAAATATAATTTTGTTATTTCTTATATAATAGTACTTTAGATTCTACAAATTAAAAAAAAAACGAGTCAGTGATAGCCTACTATATCATTGTTTTTCTCAAGTGTTGTCAAATTGCAACTGTGATTTAAAATATTAATTATATATTTTTATATCATTATTATTTGATATATTTTTAATTTTATGTAATACAATATTTGCCCAAAAATCTTTTTTTCAGTGGAATGTTTTTTTCTAGATTTATTATTTATCTTTTTTATCTTTTTTTGCCCAATGATGGTACATAGACACTTTATAGTATTTTTATTGTGTGTTTCAATGTCCAAAGCAGACAAAAAGCACATTAGAAATAGTCCATATAAATCTAGCTGGTTATTGACTGAAAATACCCTGTATGCTGTAGCTAATCAATATAGTAGATTCATGTCAATTGTGGTCACAAGACACACAAGAACCAATGTTTTTTGGCATCATTGACATTGCCTTTTTTTAATCTAAATTCCTGTTGTAGACTGGTCACACGTGCTGTCATTGAATAGAGCTCTGTGATATAATATAAATATATACTTAAGTGTTGAACAGAAAAAACACACGTGTTTGGAACAACATGAGGTTCAATTGGAACACTTAACATAATTGTATGTTAATTACGTATGTTTTTGGGTGAACAATTCCAGTAAGATCAACAAGATTTTTTAAATATGCTTGTTTATTTCATTCACATTATATATATATATATATATATATATATATTTTTTTTTTTCCCAGTCATTTCAAGAAAGTAAGTCGCCATGCTGGGAAATAAAAGACGTAAGAAACCTCTGCAGGACGCTGAGCATCACATTACCTGTGAAACCGACAAGCCTGAGCTTCAAGAGCAGTTCATCAGCAAATATAAAGGCAAGTATTTATGAATAAGCAGTAATAACGTTACTCTACAAAACTGATAATTTAATATATAATTTATTTTTATTGTGCAGTCAAGATTTCTGAATAGAGTTCTGCAGGCATTAGCCCGAAAACAAAAACAGTTGCATTTTTGCATTTCTGGTTCCATCAACCCAAAGTCAGTGTTTATTTGCGCATTCTTAGCCCAATTATGCACAATAAGCCCATAGTGCGTGTGGTCATGTAAACGCAGACTAAGGTCATCATAAACGGCATAAGCATAAACCAATCGACACCGCTAGATTTTTGCCCCTTATTCCAGATTTGCCCAGCATGTAAACACATTAACCTGCGTTCTGTGGCTTATTGAAGTGAGCATGTGTGACTGGAAAGTGTCCTTATTGTGGATTTAAGCACATCCAGACAGAGCGAGCGTTTTCTTGACCCAAGAACATCTTAAAAAGTGTTCTCAAAAAGTGTTCTCATCTCATGCAGAAGTGGTACAGTCAAAATCCTACTAAAACTTCTTTGTCATTGTGGAGAGTGCAGTGCATGGTTGCATAGCAACAACAGACGCCACGGGAAAATCAGACTGTTATTTTACTATTAATAATAAAATATAAGCTAATATGCATTAACACTAGGACTCCCAGAATTCTATAACTACTATAATGGCCATAGCAGTCATTCTGACTGCTCATACATTATTTGCATATCATTTCAAAAAGCTATATCAAATCTAAGAATAAATGGATCTGTTATGTTAGGATAGGTAATAATAAACATCAGAACACTACATTTTAATTATGATGTATGTAAAATTGTATTAGTTAACCAACAACCACTCAGCCTCATCAAGGCTCTGAAGCATGGCTAAAGCCTCTGTGGCAGTCATTCTTCTTGCTGACATTGTTCTGATATTCTCTTTTCAATATTTCAATTTGGTTTTAGCTCGAAGCTAAAGCTAGATTTCAGCTTTGCAATAGACTAAACAAACAACAAGAGAAATTGTTGCTAGTCAACGGTGATGCATCTTCAAGAGCAGGAAAAAGGAGCAACCGACACACGGTCTGTAATGCATACGGTCAGTATGACTGTTATGACCATTCAAGGTAGAAATACTCAAAACTCAGTCTTTTGTGTCTTGTAATTTTAATAAAATAACAATGATAGAATAAAATATAGACACATTTAGGAAAAGTCAGGGTCCTATAGTTACATGGGTTTTATTTCAACAAAGTTATTACATTGCAAAATTTTAAAACAGTCAAAATGACTGCCTTGGGAGTTCTAGTGTTAATGTACATGTCAAGTAATTTGTCTTTTTTTACTCGTATATTTCAGCCTTTAAATCATTTTTATAAAAAGAATGAGGTTTATCTTTTTATAAAACCTTTTTTGTCAACTTTATTCGAATTTAATTTTACTATATGTGCCTATAGGGGTGGGCCGGGGATGGCAGGGGTTGGTGGCAATGTAAGTTTCTGGATATTTTCTATAAGAAAATTTGCGGGGCGAGGGCTTCGATTACCTCTCTCTTTTTGGACCATACATGTGTTTGCATCCCTGCATATGCGCGAGGGAGGGAGAGAGAGAGCAAGACAGTTTGAAGGCGCGCGCGCGGCCGGGGCTCTGCTCGTTCTTTCAGTAACATGCGCCCTGTCACACTCATCTACATCACTCACCGATCAAATAAGGCTTTGGCGGCAGGGGCGTGTCTAGAAGGGGGGCACGGGGTGGCACTGGCCCCCCTGGAATATGATTGACCCCCCCCTGGTGCCCCCCCAACATCATTGGGCTAGATTTACTGTCAACCTGACAATGCCCAACGCCATTGGATCAGAGCGCTGTCAATCACTGCTTGATTTGCGATTCGCAAAGCGAAATCACAGGTCCGCGTTTTTAAAACAGTAGGAGAGAGAGAGAGAGATACCTCGACACGTCATTGTAAATATTGCACCGTATGTTAGTCTGATTACTTTCATGTGTGACTGATCAAGCCAGTACCGTTAGATCAGCTAACGTAATTTCGGCAGACTGAATAGAGATTCCGTGGCAGCGCACGACCACATAAATATAAAATAGATAATTTTTATAGATTTTTAATAGATTACTCTATCTGTTGTTTTAAATACTAAAGGCACAATAATCTTTTTCCAAAAAAGTCGTGCCGTGGTGAACATTAAAATGTGAGAATGTTAACTAACACCATAGCTACATGCAACTGTGTAATTTAGATACTTAATGGGTTTTTGTTTATTTATACACCGCAACAGGACATCCAAGATTTCTTTAAGAAATCATTTTAGAGACCGATTTCATGCAGAGAACGTTCACCGACACTCACACACACATTCAATGTTTGTGTTGAGAATAATGCATGTTAGATGACTAATTAATGCCTAGGTGATGTTTTTTTTATTTATAAGAACAAAACTGTGTGGTCCAATCCATGTTAAATACAAAATGATTTTCAGGCTCTTGTTCAGTGCCACATTTAATACCATCTATATTAGGGCACTGGGCATTGCAAAGATTTTTTAATTCGTGTTTAATATTTTCTAAACAAGTATTTATTTCTAGTTGAATTTTCTAGCTGATTTCCCATGGGCCCCCCTGACTGGTCCTTGGTCCACCCTGTGGCCCCCCCATTTATAAAATCCTAGAATCACCCCTGTTTGGCGGGGCAAATAAACTGCATCCAACTGCTTTCCCTGACGCCTGGATCGTTCGGTGGCGTATTCAAACATGTTGTTTGTCCGCAGCCAGGAACAGCACGTCTGCGTGGCATCGCAATCTTCTTGTAAACAGACCCACTCGCTGCATGACAACGCATGCGATGATGCGAAATGAGGCATAGTTGTCTTGTGCTGGAGGCGGTCATATGCAAACGACTGGTACGTCACTTCGTACCGTGACGTCACCTCGTACCATGGATCCACAACGAGCTGTATTTAGAGCTTGATTAAATAAATGCTTCGTTTATAATGGGGGGGGGGGGGGCATCTTAAGCTATTAAACTTGCAGGAAGTTTTAATAATACATAGATCTCTTATATACCAAAAGATCAAGGCAAATTTGGTCTCATGTCATGACCCCTTTAAAAGTATAATGTAAAGTATAAAAAGCAAAGCATACTTTGAGATTAGCCTGGCTATTGACTATTTTCCTACAGTAATTTCCCTTTTACATCATATAATGTACATCATATGGTTAAGAACTTTTAGTAATAATCAAAATAATAGTTGACATTAAAGAAACTGCTGCTAATGAATTTCTCCTCTTCAGGGCGTGGAGTTTTCACCACTGGAGCTTTCTTCAGAGGGGATTTTGTTCTTGAATACAGAGGTGAACTTCTGAGTTCAGAGGAGAGTCTTGCTCGAACTGAACACTACACTGAAGCTGAGAACACGTTCCTGTTTGATTTTCAGTGGCATGGCAGAAATTGGTGGTGAGTAAAGAACTGTTGGATTGATGTAGTAGTGATGATAAAATATCTGGAACTGTAAAATACTCAGGGTGTGTTCATGCCTGTAGTTCTGTTCGCTTGGTTCGTTTGGTCCGGGTCTGCTTAGTGTTCAGATTGGCATTTCTATCGTCAAACCTGTTATGCTTGACCAGTTTGTCCTTTTTAGGGTCACATCTTCCTGTTTTTGGTTCGTTTATATGTCTCTGGTCCATGTTATGCTCATATTTCATTCAAACCGCACCAGAGTTTTTCTCTGTATTCCCTAAAGAGAACAAAATGGTTAAAGGGATAGTTCAGGATTTAGCATTAAGCTTTGTATTAGTAGAAAACCTGTAGTATTTTCGAATTACCATGCTTTCCACCCTCATATCCCCCTGA
The DNA here is from genome assembly GCF_029890125.1 of Rhinichthys klamathensis goyatoka. Lineage (NCBI taxonomy): Eukaryota > Metazoa > Chordata > Actinopteri > Cypriniformes > Leuciscidae > Rhinichthys > Rhinichthys klamathensis. The sequence continues at coordinate 24,906 of NW_026607331.1, forward strand.
GACGAGAGATTTATGTATTTTTTGTCTGGAAAAAATCCTCCGATGAAGCAAAATTCGTCATTTTGCGTCATCGGAGGATTTTTTGGCCAGAGGCTAAAGACTACAGCCAGTAGTAGGGGCTGTCCCGCATGTTCTCAACCCGCCCATAGAGGGTGGGATCTCACTCACACAATGTACACATAGTGTCAGACATCTTTTTCTGGAAGCTAAGCTAGCAGGTTCTTGTTCTGTGGCGAAAGCTGAGTAGTAGGGGTTACCATCCTCTTTTTCCCGGACATGTCCGGCCGTCGATGTCCGGGATTCAGCTTTTGCTTTCTGCAGTCGCCATTCATTGTTTACATGCACACCTTTTGTTTCAATCTAACTGAATTCATTCCGATTGGTGAATCTGAATGTAGTGTTTACATGAAAGCTAAACAAGTGATCGGTTGATGTGCATTTTAACATTGCTAAGAAAATTTCGTCTCACAGGTGTCGCTCATCAGTAATCACGCCACCGGCCTCGCGCCGTTCTCCCGCGGCCCTC
>NW_026607332.1:12500-40000 GCF_029890125.1 Rhinichthys klamathensis goyatoka
GCCGTCTCGTGTTCATAACTCGTGTGTGTGACGTCTCGTGTTCATAACTCGTGTGTGTGACGTCTCGTGTTCATAACTCGTGTGTGTCGTGTGTGTGGCGTCTCGTGTTCATAACTCATCTCGTGGCGTCTTCTGTTATTGTGTGTGTGTGTGTAACAGTAATACTCATCTGATTAAACACCTGTCTGTGTTTCCCCTCCCATAATGCCCTGCAGCGACAACAGCTGACATCTCTCAGACCCATCTATATGGTAATGGACACACACACACACACACACACACATCTGAGCTGCTCCTCCCCCTCGCACACATTTTCACACACACACACAAACCACACCCACACACAAATACACGCACACGCAAACACACGCACAAACATAAGCACACACAAACACACACACAAAAAAACACAGGCACACACAAAAACACACACACACGTGAGGTGTACACACACCAATAATAAACAGCTGGTAAATCTCTGCTTACAAAAGCCTGCATTTACTAAATGTTAAGTTCAGTTCTGTAAATAAATTTCCATATTCTTGTGTGTCTGCAGTTCAAAATAATTTTGATCATTTTCAATGTTTGATTTTAAAAGGAAAAGGATAATTTTGGATTGTCACATTAGAGCCAGATGAGAAACACAATACAGAACGAACCACAATGGTACTAAAACGGCACATTTGGCTTCTCTCTCTCTCACACACACACACACACTCTGGAGGTCTGACCCTGCTTGACCTCTGACCCGAGCGCTCGTCAGGCTGGCGGTCCTCCTGAGCGTTTAACGATGACAGTAATGAGCGCACACTGACGATGCGCACTCGAGTTTGTCCATCACTGCGGAGACATTTATGAAGAAAACAAGATCATCACAGTGACGTGGTCAAACCTCTAACACTGAGTATTAGACTTCAGTGTGTGACAACCTCCAGGGCTTGTGTGTGTGTGTGTGTGTGTGTGTGTGTGTGTGTGTGTGTGTGTGTGTGTGTGTGTGTGTGTGTGTGTGTGTGTACATGAATTTTGCACAACCCTGTTAGTCTGAAGATGGTAAAAGGGCTAATGGAGCTTAAGGCCACTTTATGACCATCAATTATTCAGTGTTATTTTGTGTCACACCTCTGTATCTCACACACACACACACACTCACTCACTCACTCTCAAATAAACACACACACAGACACACACACACACACACTCACTCACTCACACACACACTAATAAACACACACACACACACACACACTCACGCTCAAATAAACACACACACACTCACTCTCAAATAAACACACACACACTCACGCTCACAATCACTCACTCACGCTCAAACACACACACACACACACACACACACACACACACACACACACACACACACAAACACGCACACACACACTTACATACACACGCTCAAATAAACACACATACACACATACTCACATACACGCACATATGCTCAAATAAACACACACTCACACACACACAAAAACAGTCACCCCTCCTCACTCACCAGCACAATCAAGAGACGCTTAAAAGCACTGTGAAACTAAAACACACCCACCTTTGTGTCTCAGGCTTTTTGACAGGCTGTTAGTGTGTGTGTGTGTGTGTGTGTGTGTGTGTGTGTGTGTGTGTGTGTGTGTGTGTGTGTGTGTGTGTGTGTGTGTGTGTGTGTGTGTGTGTGTGTGTGTGTGTGTGTGTGTGTGTGTGTGTGTGTGTGTGTGTGTGTGTGTGTGTGTGTGCGTGTTGACTAAGTTCTGCTCATGTAGACTGTAATTCCCCGACAGTAGAGACGTGTCCTCAGCTCAACTCTGAACACATGCTCACACACACACTCCAAGAAATCCTCCAAAGCATTCAAAACACTCCCACAAAAAAACACACGCACACACACACGCTCCAAGAAATCCTCCAAAGCATCCAAAACACTCCCACAGAAACACACACACACACACACACACACGCACACACACACAGCTGTTGAGATACAGAGTTCAACACAAACCCAACAGTGAATGTCTGAGTGTTTCTGATCTGCTTTCTCTCCACGAGGACACGTCACACACACATTGATACACACACCTCTGGCCAGTGATTAACACTACGACTGCTAACTAAATATTACGAGTGAAATAAATCTGTATTATTTTGCTTTGCCGTAAAACACAAACATTTGGTGAAATCACGTTTCGACCGAAATAAGGCGTCAAAACACCCCAATAAACGATGGAAAAACGACTTGAAAATAATAAATGATGTCATCTGCCTCCAATAAGTGTGATTTTATTATGATTATTATTTTTGATATACTATTATAGTGTTTATTCATATTTTGTATATTATGTAATAAAATTCACCAGGATAAAAAAGGTGTCTGATTCAATTTCACAAATAATTCCACAGAAATGGCAAGAAACATTGAATTAAGAATTTTCTAAGACTGAAACATGTTAAAAAAAACTCCAATAATCTCCGTTTCTTACTTACAACTTAATAATTTTAGTATTATTTATATAGCATTTCAGTATTTAATTTGAATTTGCTTTTATCTTTATATTTGCTTTAAGTTTAATTTGTAAGAAATTAGTGCCTTTATAATTTGTATTACTTTTTGTTCTTTTTTTAATATTACCATTTAGGTTTAATTTATTTATTTCAGTTTTTATTTATTTGCAGTTAATAATTTAGGTGCTTCAACGTGAACTTATTTCAGTAGTTGCCAAAGTAACATTTCAAATTTTTAAAAAGTTTTTCCATCAAATATTCATATTTTATTTAAACTTTATTATAAACAAAAGTCCCGTAGCCTATAAATATGAATCTGTCGGATCAGCATAACAGGAAAACTTTAGACATGACTCGGGTGAAAGCCTGAGGTTTGAGCTGCCACGTGCAGCTCGGTGTAATTACGGCCCTCACCGCAAGACAAATGATGGAAAGACTGAGGAGAGCTGGAGTAATGCAGCATTTTCTGCTGCTCATCCATATAACTCCTTTAGTTCTGTCAGATTCGTAGAGTTATAAGGGCTTTATAAGGGTCTGAGGCGGGCCAAACGAGACGTTTAAAGGGACAGTCCACAAAAATTTACAAAACAAGATATTTTGAGAAATGTCTGCTTTTTGCTTATAATGAAAGTAAATGGGGTCCAAAGTTGTTTGTTTGTTTTCTTTACAAAAGAAAAGCGTAAAGGCCCTGATATGCTCATGGCCGAGATCTTTTTCATTCTTCACTTAGGGGTTTGAAGAAGTTTAAAGTACGTGACCAGCAGAATATATATATATATATATACTGTTATAAAACATCTGATCATGGAGATGTTAGCGATGCAACTCTTTATAAATCCCAAAAGCAGGAGCGCAGGATAATCTAACACAAGTAGATGAATCCCGCACGCGGCTATAGCTTATTAGCTTATTTTAATGTTTCGTCGTGCAACCTTCATTGGGTATTGGTTTCGTTTCATCTATTTTTGTAATTTTTACAGTAAAATAATGTTAAATGTAAAGTTTTTGGACAAGTCATCTTATAATTTACAGCAAAAAAAAGGTAAATTAACATTCCTATAATCGTTCGTGTGATTCACAGTAAAAAAAGAAAAATAGAAAGTCAACTGTTGCTGCTAAAATTTTACTGTAAAAATATGGTAGTGGCATTTTAAGTTTTACAGATGAAACTTAAATTTACCAAAAAATTATAAAATATACAATATATAATATATTGACAGATGGTAAAGAGAAAGACAAGATGAATGAAGACTCTTTACAAGTAGCTTTTCCACGAGCTGATGTAAATACTATAAATATATACTATATATAATTTATACTATAACTATCTATATACTATAAAATATATATTTATATATATATATTTATATATAAAAGGTGCACGGTGTCATACACATAAATACAAAACACACAACACTAAAATCATGCAATAAACATTAATTAACGTAAGATGTAACATAAAACCCCAATGTACATAATTGATAAGAAAACCATCAAATGTGTGTTTAGTATATGGATATAGATGATATACACTATAGTATTTACATCAGCTTGTGGAGAACCTTCATTCATTGTATTTCTCTCTTTCCCACCTGTTTTTAATCTGGTTTATTAACGTTATTTCAGGGTTTTTTTGTAAATTTAAGTTCAAAATGTCACTAGCATATTTTTACAGTAAATTTCAAGTGTTTCTTTAATGTAAAATAAAATTCACATTTTGTCACACCAGAAATTACATGATCGCTTTGATCAAAAACAAGCCCTTCAATCACCTTCAAGTATTGTTTTCCTTTCATCTATTTTTGTAATTATACAGTAAATTAATTTTAAATGTAAATTTTTTTGGGAGTGAAAAAAAAACAAGTCATTATATAATTTACAGCAAAAAAAAAAAAAAAAAAAAAAAAATAAACAACGTAAATTTAGATTCCCAGAATCATGTGTGATTTACAGTAAAAGTCAGCTGTGGTTGCCAGAATATTACTGTAAAAAATATGGTTTTACAGAATGAACGTAAATCTACAAAAAAATTATAAAACATAATATATTGACAACCACCTTAAAAACACGTGGTAAAAAGAAAGACAAGATTCATCACAAGTAGCTTTTCCACAAGCTGATGTAAATACTATATATATATAATATATATATACATACACACTATCTATATACTATAATATATATATAGAAGGTGCACAGTGTCATACACATTAATACAAAACGCACAACACTAAAATTATACAATAAACATTAATTAACATAAGATGTACTATATTTGAGTAATCTGGTTTATTAACATGACTTCATTCTGAAGTTCATTCTGTAAAACCTAAAATGTCACTAGGGTTTTATTACTGTAAAATTCACATTTCACATTTTGTCACACCAGAAATCCCATGATCGCTTTGAGTGAGCCAGATCAAAAACAAGTCCTTCATTGAGTCTTACCCTCGGATGCGATCCGGACGAGTCTCGGCAGGTTCGACACGGCCCTTAGACGTCTCCGGTTCTCTCCGGATGTCAAGCCTGGGTTCGGCAGAACTGAACACAAGCACCAATGAGATTGCAGAGCTATACAGCCTACACAAAGCTATTTACAGCCAAGCACTTTTATAGAAAGTCACAGTCCCATTCTTCTTCATTGTGGACGAATAGCTTAGAGATGAGCAATATCCGTTTGTGTTTCACAGAAGAAATTATTTCCCTTCATATACAAATACTGTACACCCTTAAAAATAAAGCGTTCAAAAGGTTTCTTTCAAGCAACGTTTCTTAAAGAAAAGACTTTAATAACACTATAAAGAACCTTTTCTGGATCAATGCCAATAAATTACCTTTATTTTTAAGAGTGTACTTACAAATATTTAGATATGGATTTCTGTTGTTCACATTTTTCCTTTGGATGCATGTGTTCTTGGCATACTTCACCAACATTTATGAAGTGGGCACAGAATCTTTTTTTTTGTTCTGGAAAATCTTGTCTTATCATCTGAACTCTGAAAACACAAGATATATTTCATGTGTGAAAGCTGTTAGCGATTGAGATATCGCTGGCTCCTTTCTGTGAGAGATCCAGTCTTGTGATATGGGGTAAAAACAACATTTTTGTCATGGTGTCTACAGGTTGTGTGTAGAATAAGGGCACTGTGCCCATATCCAGAATACTTACGATAAGATACTTAGAAACGATTTTAAGGCAAGACACTACAGGCGAATCATTCGGATTAAAATGAACTAAACATCACATTAAGACAATTTTCTGAAATGTTTAAATATGGACTTATTTACATTTCCAGATGTATCTGAACATTGGATAAAGCCAGGTTGAAAACTCCTGTTTGTTGTTGTTGACACATTACAGTTGAAGGTTTTTACAGAGGGGATTTTAGATATCTCTTTTTATCACTGCATAAATTGGAAATTGCTGTCAACAGACAGAAATAAATACATTTTTCATAATTTTTATAGGAATAAAATGTTATAAACAAGGTGAACGATATATGAACAAACCCCTCAGTAAAAATCTTCAGAATATCGATATGAATATAACTGTAAATATTGGTGCATATAAATGCTGCTGAAGCAGAGAAAAAACTCACCGCCTTTAAAGACATGTATTGTAATACGCAAATAGAAATACACTTAAAGTCCCCCTGTGGTGCAAATCCAGCTTTTAATGTTGTTTATGTGTCTATGTGGTGTTTTTAATACGCTTAAACCATGTGTAAGTTCATAAGTCGACAGCATTGCTGAGTATTTTCTCCTTAAAACTGCAGTGAACCAAAGACAGTCTCAAAAACACGGTTTGAAATCGCTGGTGTTTCTGACGTCACAAACGACCTTGTAACCAATCAGATCAACGTGTGATCGTCAACCAGTGGATCTCTGAGCTGAGTGAGTGAGTGGAGGCGGGGCTCATTTGCATATTCATAGAACCGCGAATTCTAAATGAGGCGAGGGTGTCGAGTTACATTCAAGATATTTTAAGACATTAAGAAAAAAACATTTAAATATGTATTTTTGCTGATGAAAGATGAGTTTTAAGGGATAAAATGATTGACTACAGGGGGACTTTGGTAGCCTGGCAAGCCAGATCTACATCAAGATGTTAGGTCTGGGAACTCACAATTGGCATACCTCAATCCGAGGGGCGGGATAAACGGTTGTCTTTCAATATTCCTCGGCACGCAATAGGATAGCGCTACAACCAACCAGAGCAACGAACGGCTGTGGCTGAGAGTCCCATGCGTTTTTCCACCAGTGAACCAGCTAGTTGGTATATTAAACTTTTGCCGTATCCGGTCATCAAAACTCTGAACACATCTTCCTTTTTTAGGAATGACTTAAGTGACGTTCTCTTAACTCCAAGTCATCCAGAGTCGCGGGCAAAGCCGATTAGAAAGACCACTGTTCGCCAGCAGCATCTTCTTTGTTTTCAAGAAGAGGGAAATCACCTATGGAAATCACGCAGAACCGTCATAACTCTGCCGTCATTATGTTAAGCCCGCCCACCAACTCTACACGATCTGATTGGCCGGACCAGTTTTTGTTTTTTCCAGCTCAAAAGTCTATGGAGAGTTGCTAGACCACACTTTGCTGCAAAATAATTTTTGCTGCCACTAGGGTGCGTCTAGATTTCTAGGCTAGGACTTTGGATGAATTTGGATATGGAAGCAAAATCGCCCAAAATTGTATGAAAAGACAATGGTTTTGCCTATAGTGTTTTGCCTCAAAGTAGATTTGACATTGGTAAAGTCCACATCCATGGTGCACATCTCTCTTGCAGGCGTCGCTCTGGTGCTCGAGTCCCTCCTGCAAGGCAAGTCTGTGGGAGTTTTTTCTGAGCAACAACGACAGTCATGATCGACTTAGAAAACACCACAAATCAAGAATGAATTTGCTTTGGCAGAAAAGCAGATATGTTTATTAAGCACTTTAATATGTCAGAAAATTCAGCTCAATATAATACAGGAAATTAAATTTCAAAATGTGAACATTTTCGATGTACACGGTCAGCTATTTACAATCAAACTTCTCTTTAAACGAACTCCAAGGCTCAGAACCAAAACAGCTGAACAAAAGGAGGAAAACAGATGGCTTGAGATTTCTGAATACTGTCCAGGGTTCATCTTCATCTTAAAAGCATCCCTGTCCCAGGCTTAGTAAAGTGCCTTTCTGTAATTCTTCAGAGGACAAGCTTTCTGATGCAAGTTACACCCAATATGGCCTTTCTCATAGCAAACAGATGTCTGAAATCCAGTCCACACCCACCCGATCCTCCCTCCCCCACAGAGACCTTTTTTGTATCCTTACTGGGTTTTAACTTTGGCTTGAGGAGTATACATTTCAAAAACCCTATCCTGAAATCACAATATTACTGCGGTTTGCTGCTTGGCATGAGTACAAAGCACAATGACCTTTCACTGACCTTATAATCAGAAGTCCCTGACATCGCCTGCACACAAACGAAACTACCCTCGTTGCATTTTCTTCAGTCGCTGAGAACTCTGCATTTAGCACCAAACTCTGTAGTTAACGATACACGTCAGTTGTTTAAATATGCAATTATGTAAATAGAGAAAAACAAACAAACAAATAAAGACAGGTCCCACAGGGACTAAATAATGAAGCATGGTAAAGCCAGAGTTACTCTTCCTTAAGGGCATCAATAATGCTACAAATATAATATAGCGTTAAAATGACGGAATAAGACGTTTGTGGTTCAGGCCTGTGAAAAAATAATACAAAATAATTAAAGCAGGCGACGCCAAAACATAGCACCATGATAATAGCAATACAGCACACATGGAAGAGGCTTTTTCTCCAAAATAAATATGTGCGAAGAGTAAACTAAGACTGGTTTCATAATTTTATGAGTGCACCGAATGGAGACTTTAAGAGACTCAGACGTGAATATGACAGAAAGTTTGTGATATTTGTCAGAGGAAACAACGTACTCCGGCGGCACATTGCTGTCAGTTGCACTTATACAGGTCAAGACAAAACAAACAGAACAATTTACATTTCTTCTTTTAAAGTAAACTCTGTTAAAACAAACAAACAAAGCATTAAAAGGCAAAAAAACTAAAAAAAAAAAAAAACTAAATACAATTTAGATTTTTTTCAAAAAAGGAAAACAAAGGAAGAAAGTGCATCCACTGCCTATTAAATATTAATGCATTAAATTAAAAGCGTCTGTGTGCATCATGGTCACCACAAGAAGGCTGGAGCATCGACAGGCACGAGTACTAATTTGCATCACCGTTGGGCGACAATCCCCTCTTTAGGTCTTTAATTTTCCTTTCTTCTTGAGATGTTCCACAGAGAAATGCGAGAAATGGTTTCAGTTCTTTTGCGGATGAAAGCGTTCACTTTGGCACAGTCTCTTTCTGAATGGCGAATAACGATTAAGACATCTGAAAAAGCATCCAAACCCGGGTCAGTATTTGAGAAGTTATTGTCATGCTTACAATAAATATATGAGTGGTTCTCAAACTTTTCAGGCCAAGTACCACCACAGTGCCTAAGTACCACCCAAGTAAGATTTTTTAGCAGCATAGACCAGGTTATTTATAATATATACAGTATATATATATATTCAATAACATTCAGCAATATTATTGATTTGACTGCACTGACATTATTGGATGAGAACTGAATTGAGCTCAAGTTCAGTTGAACCGAATGAACACTGAACCGACTTCAGCTGAACAATGACACTATTATCTTTTTAAAGCTGCTTAACAACAGAATTTAACTCTGTTTGCATCATTGATCAATTCCTGTTCATTACTGTAAAGCTGCTTTAAAACAATCTGTATTGTATAGCGTTACATAAATAAAGGTGATTTGACTTGCAGTACACAAACCATAGTTTGAGAACCACTAACATGCATAAATGAATCATTTTACTATGGTTATCTTAGAGGCCATATGATGTTTACAGAAGTTTATTTTTAAAAAAGAGAGAAAAGCTTTACACTCTACCTCATTTATAAACATCACAATGCTATAAAAACTACAGAATTACAGCTTTATGTAATAATACACTGTACATCTACATGACAATTTAATAATACTGTGAATGTAAGTTACAAATGTGCTTTAAGATACAAAATGGCCAACTGACATGCAACAACTCAATTTATAAACGTCATGTACTCACCATTTATAACGGCGTCTCTTTTTTGCAGTTCATTCCAGGGTCCGATCCTTCAATCTGGAGCTGTAAGGCTTGTTTCAGGCTTAATTCCGTCTCCCCTATCGGGTAATTGTCCAGTAGGTCCTGGTGGCCCCTGCTGGGAACGGTCCTGGGGACTGAAACTCTCCCAAGAAAAACCTGGTTTCCCTGTAGGTGGTATTTGGGGTTGGTCATAATGCCGTTCCTCTTCTTCTCCGCACAGCTCTGGGCCTGAATGTAAAACTGCTCTTGCGATTGGACAGAATCTACGGCGTTGGATCTGCCCACTATAATCTTACACTGAGGATCTTTAACTGCAATGCTGGACACTGGCTTATTCAGCACAAGGCTTTTATCAAACTGAGTCAGCTCATACTCAAGAACCTGACCTTGCGAATAAGAACTATTCTTGCTTTTCTTCTTTTCACTTGATGTTCCCTTGTTCGAGCAGTTTTGGCCGTTCTTGGATGCTTTGGTGGACTTGAGGCCTGGCTTCACTTGGCTCCAGTCAAACTCACTGGTTGGAGAGCCAGGTTGAGTGTCGATGGACCTGGTGGTTGAGGAGGGAGAAACGATGGATTGTCGACTACGACTGCGAGGCAGTGAATGCTGCTGGATCTGCTCGATGAAAGAAAGAGCATGGACGCTGTCAATGGGAACAGTTTGGGCTGTCGCAGTGGACGAGGTGGTCCTCAGCGAAGAGTTCTTTGAACTTTTGAGTGAGTTATTGGAGAGGGAGGACTTCTGCCGGTCCACTGTTGAGTCTGGAGACTCTGACGGTGAGCTGAAAGCATGAACAGGTCCGTTGGATTGTCCTCGCCCGGCATGAACATCGCCAGCTCCCGTGCTTCCAGAGCTGCTAGACTTTATAGTGAGAGACTGAACTTTCCCTGCAACTGAAACTGGGATTTGTTGCTCCATAGTGTGGACCGGAGATGGGTTACAGCCATTGAGACTTGAGGCACCATATTTATCCAAGAGTTTGATTATGGAGCTGTGACCACCTTTGGCTGCCACTCTCATGGCAGTGCGTCCAAATTGATCAGCGTGATTAGGATCCGCACCATGTTCTAGAAGAATCTGAACCGCGTCAATGTGCCCCTCCTGAGCGGCGATTCCCAGAGCTGTCGCACCCTGGTTGCATGTGTGGTCTACAACAGTGCCGTTTTCAATCAAGAGCTGAACAATTTTTATGTGACCCTGCCAAGCTGCCGACTGGAGAGCAGATCGTTTCTCGTTATCACATGAGTTTACATCTGCGTGATAGTTGATTAGCAACCTCACCATCTCTACGTGGCCTTGCCAACACGACACATGCAAAGCCGTTCTCCCTTCCATATCGCTGGCCTCAACATTGGCGCCATTTTCGAGGAAGTACTCCGCCATTGCCAGCTGATTCTCAAGTGCAAGGATGTAAAGAGTTGGGCGACCGTCCGCATCCTTAAAGTCGATATCCGCCCCGTGGCTCAACAACAACTCCACGATGTCTCTGTGTCCCTCTAGTGCTGCAACTCGGAGAGCATTTCTCCCATCATACCCTCTCTGGTCGATACATGACTTGTTCTCCACCAAGATATGTACACAATCATAATGACCCTCTTGAGAAGACAGAATCAAAGGGATACGTCCATCGTTGTCAATCTCTATGCAGCGGGCACCTTGTTCAATGAGAGCATCACATACTTGTCTGTGTCCCTCAAAAGAAGCCATGTGTAATGGCGTCCAGCCTGCGTCATCTCTGTGGTTTTCATCAAGTCCTCTGTCCAGCAGAGTTCGAACAACCTCTACGTTCCCCTGTGCAGATGCTATGCTAAGCACAGTCCTGCCTTCGCTGTCGATACTGTCCACTGCGGCACCCCAAAAAAGCAGAGTATTGACAACAGAAGCGTGTCCCATAGACGCCGCAGCAAGCAAAGGTGTTCTCCCGTTGTTATCCGTATGATCGACATCCGCTCCTCCTTCTAGAAGCAGATCAACCACATCCACATGGCCTTCGTAGGCAGCCACTAGAAGTGGAGTCATGCAGTCTTTATCGCAGTGATCCACCTCGGCTCCCCGGTCGATCAGGAGGCTCACGACCGCGCCGTGGCCCTTACTTGCCGGCACGCAAAGAGCCGCGACCGAGAGCGCAGTCCTTCCATCCACATCCTCGTGGTTCACCTCAGCACCATGATCCAACAGATGCTCAACAATTTCTCTGTGGCCCATGTATGCGGCAGCGATCAGCGCTGTTCGTCCTTCATTATCCGCCTTGTTGACTTCGGCTCCATGCTGAAGAAGGTTGAGGACTATATCTTCATGACCTCCCCAAGCGGCAGCTCTCAGGGCAGTTCTGCTGTCGGCGTCTGCGCAGTCCACTTTAGCACCCGCATACAGGAGAGCAGACACAACTTCTGAGTGCCCTCCCCAAGCTGCAGACCTAAGAGCGGTCCAGCCATCATGATCCGTGTGATTGATGTTAGCGTCACACCCGATGAGACAGTTGACCACCTTGGTGTGGCCCTGTCTCGCTGCCAGAGTAAGTGCAGTCTGTCCATGGTTGTCTACCAACTCCATGTTGGCTCTTCTAGAGATAAGAAGGTTCACAACATCTAGATTCCCGCTGTACGCAGCATTGGCTAAAAGAGTTCTCCCGTTGGAGTCGGTTTGATTAACAGAAGCGCCGTTGTCTAGTAGAGTTCGAATAGAGTCCTCGCGTTCCAAGGCCTGTTGCACAATGCATGAAGCATGGTCATCTTCGTTGCTAACGTGAGCCCCAGCTTTGACAAGTAGTTGAAGCACCTCCTGTTCTTTAGGGATAGAAGTGGACAGGGAGTCTTTAGCAGGGGTGCCATTCCACACCATCCAAAGGGCGAGATTAAAGGGCTCGATCTGCAGGTTAGAGTTGATCAGGTGGTAGGCAAACTCCTGCACCTCAAGAGGTTTAAGCTGCTTTGCTCGGCACGTGTAACTCATAGCCATCATTCTGTGTCCTTCAGCTGCATTGCAAAGGTATTTTTGTGTGCAGTGCTTAACATCCAGGAGCCATTCAGCAAAGCTGTAATGAAACAAGATTTTAGTACTGCCAAGTCCATTAATAAGCAGCTTGGAGAGAATGTCCATCTTCTTCTGAAAGTCCTCCATCGTCAAACTCATGTTTTTAGTCCAGACTGCATGATAGAGCTCCCTGACAGTCAGCGGCCTGCAAGCAGCCAGAATAACGTTCAAGATAGCCTGGACTTTAGCAAACTGCTTTCTGACAAACAGCCTCTGGCAGAGCCAAAGGTAAAGTCCATTCAGTGTTCCCGGGATGTCTCGAATTTCCCGCAGCATGATGAAGTTCTCAACCACTCCGTCAAGAACGCGCTCAAGGTACAAGAAGCAGCCGCTGCTCTTGATGTGGAGCTGGTTCAGCATCTCTGCGGTCTCCTTCGTGAGGTGCTGGCGTAGCGCCTCCTCCTGGTCGAGCCGGTGGAGGATGTATTGCTGCACATCTTTTACGATGTAGGCCTTCCGTAGGTCATCTAGGCTGATCTTTCGGAATCCTACAGAGAGGACAGAGACAACGGGCGATTAGTTTGGCTTGAAGTCTGTACATTGCTAGTTGTCACATTTGATCACGGTGAGGTTTACATATAAATGACTCAGTGAGCTGATAGCTGTAGATTGCTTTGAGTATCAGCCTGAGAACTATTACTAAAGTAATAGCAGAATTTTTGAAAACTGGGTCACAACTCTGAGCAGAGTAGACAACACTGACTTTTTATATTTGATCTGGTGATGTCAACTGACAAGCATCTTTACAAAAGATTGTGTTTTAGGTAAACAAATTAGGTTTGCTGTTGAACTTTTTGTCTTAAGTTATGTTGCACTTTTATTGCTATGCTGGTAATATTTCAAGTTTTAGTGTGTATATGTGTGGGTACGATTATGTATTTGTATTTATTTATTTATGAGTTGCTGATCTGTAATTTACTTGAGATGGTTTTAACCGGACCTCAGAACTAATTTCGTTCCAGATCATGTACCATGTTTTTGGAATGACAATAAAATCCTTGAATCCTTGAAAGGTATGTGTTAAAAAATAAAGTTTGATTACCCCTTTTGGCTCCTAGGTTGCAGAATTTATTAAAATAAACGAGATAAAAGACCTTCAGAAGCGAAGATACCTATATGTATAGTTCCCATAAGACAAATACAAATTTTAAATGATTAATCCTGTTTACAAAAGTTTCAATCCGCTTGGTTCCTAGTGTCTTCTTGAGCATCAATAAATGTTTGCACCAATTGTAAAAAGTTTGTTTGTGTCCCTCATTTGTCTTCAATGTGAAATGCTCAAATATGTAGAAAACCAATGAACATGCATGGGGATTCACAAAGCAGGGACTCACAACTATGACAAAACACACAAACAGTCATTGATCCACACCATCAAAACAAAAAAACAAAAAATATGATGTTTATGTCAATTCAGCTATTATTTTGCTTTGTGGAATATATATAAATATCTGTTATGTCAAATAGCTTCATCAGGCCAATACTAAATATAAAACAAAATGCATTTTTGAAATGGTAAGGCCATCCTTAAAAATATTTTGGTTTGCAGTAACAGCAAAAAAAAAAAAAAAAAAAAAAGGGTCGGTAGGTAGGTCTATATTTTTTTTTTTTCAACATTCAATGTAAAAAAAAAAGGATAATTTTGGTCATGGTGATTAGGTCGGTATGAATTTAAACAAATTTGCATATCGTGACGTCACTGACTGGGTCTTCAACCCCCATGCCTTCGGGCGCACCATTGCGAACCTCATTCTGATACAGGTTATAGACCACAAACAATTTGAAATCTTTGTAAAAAAAAAAAACATATTTATTGCATTAATTCCAGCTGCATTCATTTGGAAAAAAATAGGCAGAATCAAAAAAAAAAAAAAAAAAGGAGCCACTAGATTTCAATGAGATGATTTTCAGTGGATTTTCAGAGGGAAACAAATAAATTAAAATGACTAATCTCACCAGCGCCGCGCCGACCAATAAACCAGCACATATGGCACCATTCGTTTACATTTGACCCATACTGTTACAAGCCCCCTTTCTGGTCTAGGGGCAGGAAAGGAGGGTAACAAAAAGTTGCAGGGAGAGAGTGAGAGATTTGACCCATAAACATCTGCTATTATTAACGGAAATCAGTGTGGTCAAATAGCTAGGCGCATTGTAGGAAACTATAGGCCGATTAAGCAGTCCTGACATATTATGGAATGGTCGATTTTCTTTTGTGCAATTTAGTACATTTCGGTATGGGATGTGCTGTTTTATTGGTCAGCGCGGCGCTGGTGAGATTAGTTCCCGCCGCTCTGACCATTGGCTGGCGCAAGCAAACACTTCTCTCTGCGCTGTCGAGTCTGTCGCGCTCGCGCGGCTCGGTCCATTGAGCCACGCAGATTAGCCTACAAGTCAGCGCAGCGCGAGCTCTGTAACACACCGTGCCGTTTCGTCCCCCTTTCGGTGTGTTTGGCTTCCCACACTTATGTGTGTTTGTTTGTCAGAGCCTGCAGTTGCTGTGTGACGCGCGTTTGCGGTGGGCATGTCATGACGAGCTGGACGCGCTCCGAGAAAAGGCCGTTAACATCGATTCCCTATTTGAATTTCGAATAATGAGCGACTAAATGTAGGCTCATTCAGACGTATTTCACAAGCAGCCGCGCCGCAGCCATCATCACCGAGCGCGAACCATTGACAGGGAATGAAACGAAGCGAACGCACAGGCCATAGTGTGACATGCGTAAACCAATGGTGTAAACATAATCATAATAGATGACGCCACGGGTTTTTATTTAAAAGAAAGAACGTAGCCTACGCAATTTATTTTCACAATACTTACTATAATAAATGTATATTATTTTATTGCATTTGTATTAGTTGTTTGAAGAGTAAAAAAAAAAATCGGTCGGTCTTAATGCAAGTTTACAACCGGCAAGTCGGTCGGACTAAAAGGGAAAAAAATAATAATAATTGGGTCGGTCCTAAATTGACCGGGTCGGTCGGGTTACGGCAAACAAGAATATTTTTAAGGATGGCCTAAACATCTTGCAGATACAACAAGAGGAATGCAAACTTTCTTTTTACACACACACAGACACACAATCTTGCAAAATATACAAAACTAAAGTCCAGAAGTGACAGATAAAGGCACTTTTCCTGCAGAAAAGATGAGTGGAATTTGCTTTGTTTTCTCTAGAAAATAAAACAAGAAGTGTAATGATTCCTGTGGCAGAACTAGGTCACATCTGCAACTTCACAGTTTGAGGCGTTCTCGAGAGTTGCACGTAAACTGTAAAGAGATTTCGCAGAACCAAGAGTTTTACAAACAAGCACTTATGCCAACAGATGTCAACAGCTTAGGCATTCTGCTTCAGATAAGTGCAAATTCCATAGTTTTATCTGGGTCGGCATGCCTGTTTAACAACGGCCCGAAGGGCAGATCAAGAATTTTATGCAAAGTTTTTATTTACAGTTCCCATGGACTCAAGAGGTCAAAGGAAAAGGAAAAAACATGAACTCCTCTAAGGTCGTTCACATGTGTCTTCATCTTTCTGTAGCCCTACTGGTGGGAGAGCGGCAAAACATTTTTTCTATGAAGGCTAATTTAATTGGTCACTAATGCAATCTATACAAGTCTATTTTCTATGGGAAAGAGAGTAAGGCCTTCTTCCTCTCTGAAAGGAGTATGTTTACAACAAGTAAATACAATATACTTCTAGTCAAGTCACAGAAAAGTGTTTCAGACAAACCAGCAACACAAAAACAGAATACAGATTACATCTTTCCTGGCCAGTCCCTTAGTGTTTGAAAAGTTCACAAAACCCCTTTTGAATGAGATTATATAACGTCCATCTTTCTGAAAGGGCTCAGGAGTTATTTTCTTTGTCTTTGGTGCTTAAGGCCCGAGGCTGCCGTCAACAGCTGAGGTTTCCCAAATAAAACCTGTGTGAAATTTAAACCGGAGCATGAATGACAACAGAGGCACACCTGTGGACAATCATCCCGCCTTCCATGCCATCCTTTCTTCTTCTTCATACCATTGGCTTTTAATATCCAGTTATTACATAACATTTAGATCCAGTTTACCTTTCACAATAACCGGGCTAGTCAAAAGCATGCAGGTTACAACAACCCATGTTCCTGCTTTGAGCCCCGGCCCGGTTGAGGTTTGTTTCGTCATTGGTGGACTGACCCAGACCTTCACCCTGCCATTATAAACACTCAACAGCCTCCATGCCTTGAGCTTGTGCGACTCCAGATGAAGGAAATAGAAAGGCTGAAAGAGGAAGGGGCCTTGTGTGGGGACTAAAAGTGGGGCAGTGGAATAGATGACCCAAATATGTTATTTGGCCAGCGGGCCTGCATGCAACTAACCCGTCTATTTAAGTAGGTTGTTGGGTTTGGAAAACTGCCACCAGTTAAAGAGTTCACAGGGTTTAGAAAACGGATAGCAAATTACGGTCTATCTAGTAAATACTGGAGTCATTTCAAGAGTTCAGAACATATTCAAGATTTAGCCTCGTTTTGTCTTCTAAAAATGTGTTATAGCACCTCTTTCATTATGTTTTCAGCGTCCTACCGAACACATGTACTTCGACCAGAGCGGCGGGAGGTCGAGGGAAGCCCTGCTCTGTCAGATTCTTCTTATTATTATTATTATTACATGATACAATCAAAACAATAACACTATACTGTTTTATTGCTGTATTTTAATGTTACTTCGTAGACGGGCGGGAATTATATTTTTTTTCTTGTTCAAAGTCGCTAAACTAATGAATTATTAATCTCAAATTTATTTGTGCATTTTTATTAAGTTACTTATAAATTAATTAATATTAAATCAAATTGTATGTTAGGTATCAGGTGTGCAACAATACAAATGTCCCAATTCGGTTTGATACACCATACTGATCCCACGATACACTAATCTCACAATACTATGAAAGAAATTAATTAAAATAGTAAGTTTTCCACAATTACTATTTATATGGTAAACGGTTAACAAAAAGTACTGAACAATGAAATGCAAAATTTGGTCTGACATCAGGATTGGACTTGAATCGGCCTGCATTCGGGCTTCTTCTTGATGGACAGGTCAATGGTGACAAGAATAGAAATATTACTGATTCAACTTAGCTAAAAATATAGAATTATGTTAGACACATATTTACACTCTCTGACTACATACATGAAATAAAAGTTTAAAATGTTGTTTTTTTAAAAATATATTTTTTTAAATAGTTAATAAAAAATGGAAGCTCAAATGTGTGACCTTCTGAGTTTCTTAATTTTGGGTGAAATATATACACAATACATATTGACGCTATTCACAAATCATATTGCATTTTAGTATTGCAATATATTGTGACATGATATATTGTCACACCCCTAATTAAGAACTTGTAACTAAATGTAGCCTGAAAACAACCAAGCAAATGTATGGTAGTAAAAGGGAACATAGAAATGCATTACAAGCAATAAACAAAAAGTGCTTTCAGTGTCTGGAAGTTTTCCAGACAAGCACAGCGAGAGATTTCTCTCTTTTCCTCAGTTTTATAGCTGCGGCTAATGCACATCTATTTGAACATATCAGATGTTATGTCCTGTTATACATAATAGAAGCATTGCATGCGTTTATCCATTTCCACGGAGTTCAGTGTGTTTTCGGCCCATGTGACCGGCGGGTCAGGAACTCCACAACGCCCGCTGACGAACAGACACGCTGCGGTTACATCCACACGGAGGCTCAGGAGATGCTGCAGGCGGTTTGAGAGGAAACTGGATCTTCAAGCATAAATGAATTCATCAATCATACGACAGAACCACAGACAGGTGTGCTTGCATAAGGAGCGGCCATTGTGAACGGCACTTGGGTGTGTGAACCTGCATATGCACATAACACAGAGACAGCGC
The DNA here is from genome assembly GCF_029890125.1 of Rhinichthys klamathensis goyatoka. Lineage (NCBI taxonomy): Eukaryota > Metazoa > Chordata > Actinopteri > Cypriniformes > Leuciscidae > Rhinichthys > Rhinichthys klamathensis. Next base: position 31,117 of record NW_026607332.1, read on the forward strand.
GAGTTCCCGGGGGAAATCAAATCAGGGACAGACACTGTAAAATTACTTTCAAGCACTCATTTTGGGGTTTAGAAGGACTACAATCAGAGATCTCACTTATCAAACAATATCTTAATTATATTTAAAATTCAGAAAAAGGTAAATCGATTAATAAAGTGCAACACAAACACTAACTGCGGTAACTTTAACCATTGAAAGGATACTATGACAAAGATATCGCTTTCCTTATTCAAACTGATTTTTTTCTCACATGAATATTTGATTGACCTGAAGAATGAAAGATGTATCATATACTTGGATATTATTTATTTATATGAGCAATATCACACTCATAGCCATGCGAAATGGCTCTTGCTAGATCAGACGGGTTGATTTTGTGTGAAAAGATTGTTTTATCAATAAAATTAAACACTAATTTCACATATATGGTGAAATATTTTCAAGTACCTGTCCATAAATATGGCAGGACTTACATTTTCCAGGACTTACATTTCTTTAAGCACCTTGTATGAACCCTGTCAAATGAGATCAACGGGTTCACATTGTCTGCATTGAGATCAGCTTCTCCAGGAAAAAAGAAAAACCTCTTTAATCTCACATGAGTTTCAATAATGTCTCAAATTATGCTCTAAAGATATTGTTTTTAGCATGTTAGGAGAAACATCAGTTAATTATCATTATCCAGCTCAATTCAATGTTGATTAAATTTAGTTCAATAACAATGTTGCAAAGTTAGAGTCATTATTCAGCTCAATTGAGTTAAAATGTCATTCTAATTTGAAACTGTCAGTGCAGTTAAATCAATAATAATACATGTCCTGAGAAAATATTATGCTTAAACTGCATTAAATAAAGCAGACAGGAATAGTCAACATTATCGGCAAATGCATCAGATTATCATTAGATTCGTCAATGATCAAAACAATCATTAGTTAGAGGATGTTTCTGAGATCATCTGGGGTCGATTTGGCCTTTCCAGTCTGTCAGATGTTAAACCCTGAACATGTGTGTCTTGATTACGTGTGTTTGAACTCGCTCTCTGTACATGCGGTGAGGTTTCTGCATGAATGAAACATCGCTCGCCCTCGATCGCCCCACACATGCGCTGCTCCGCGTTTGTAATTATGTGAGTTGAGCTCTTACCAAAAGAGAGCAAAGTTTCCTAAAAATACACTTGAATCAGCAAACTTCCCGAACACAAGCAATTCAAAGATCAAGTGTGTGTGTGCGTGTTCTGATCCAAATGCAGTGTTTCAGCAGTGAGTGTGTGTTTGGTGTGTGTCCAGTGGACAGTGCAGAGAGAGAGAGAGAGAGAGAGAGAGAGAGAGAGAGAGAGAGAGAGAGAGAGAGAGAGAGAGAGAGAATCATTATGTACAAACATTAAATCATGTACGGACATGTTCTCTGCTGCAGATGGAGATGAAAGACTGTTGCTCTATTGTTGAACTGGATGCAATAGTATGATATCATAGATATTATTTTACTTATAAAAAGTGCCCCATTATGCTATTTTAAAGGCTACTAATGTTGTTTTGGCGTCTCCTATAACAGGTTCACATTCATCCAAGGTCAAAATCAGCTCTTTCCTCTCAGTGTCTGAAACGCTTCGATAAAGATTCAGTCTCTCTAAGCCCCGCCTCTCTGAGAGCTGCTCTGCTGTGATTGGTCAGAAAGCAAACGCTCATTATCATATCTGAATCTCAGCTCTTGATCACAGTGATATGAACAGTAACGATGGCGTGGGTTTTACCGTATCAATCTCAGAAAACAGCGTCTCCTCGACACGAACAACACGAGCCGAACTCTTCCAGTCTCAGATACACTACAGTGTTTGAGGGCGGAGCTAAGAGACGCTGCTCAGCCAATCAACACCACAGGCTGGCATTATGCTAATGAGTTACAGACCTACATAGGAAGTGAGACTGAATTACTGACGACTCGTTTCAGTTCAGAATCGATTCTTTCTTTTAGGAGAGAAAAACTGTTTATCTGCATCTTTTACATTCTCAAACAGCTGTATTAGGGGCACTTTAACTTTGCTAATTATATCTACACAATTTCTCATTGCATTATTTTACTGTAGTGTGTTCAACACAAGTGAAACTCTATCGTCAGCAATAAAGTAGACACTTTCAAATTATTATAAATATAATCAAATACATTTTTAATTATTATAAAATAATGAAGAAATCATTGATAAAACAACGTCTTTAGTATTATGCAACAGTAGACAAAGTTTCCATAGCTTAAGTTTAATTTTTTACATTAACATTCAACGATTTGATCAGTTCATGTTTTCTCTGGGAATCGAATCCACAACCTAGATTTATTTCACAAACAATATATATTTCTTAATTTCGATCGATACGATATAATACCGATATCGATATATGAACAATATAAAAGCCTCAAAAAAAGAACCAAGAAAACCCACAACGGATGTCTGTACCTACAAACATCTGAAAAATTAATTTGCCAAGTCATGAAACCTCCTCCTATTAAACTATATACAATTTTAGAAATAAAAATGGTACAAATAAATGAATGTTCATCTTTTATTTGAATTTAGCCTTCAAACAAACAAGAAACGTGAAATCACCATCAAATAAACAAGAATCTCGACTTTATGAATATTAATATCTTTCACTCTAAACAATAACATAGGCTGATTATATTATTCTCATAGATTGAAACAAAAGTGCTTCAGCCAGGATAAAGAATATTAAAAGTGCTCGGAGCTGCTGCCGAAAACAGAAACAGATATGGAAATCAGCCAATCAGGAGACAGGATTCTCCTCTGTACGATGACAGCTCAAGGTACGGGATGTTTGCAGGAAAGACAGCGACACACACACACACACACACACACACACTTACTGATCTTTCAGTCAGTATGAAGCATGAGCTCAAATGCGTATATATTTTCAGTGCATTAATTCTTGTGCAACTCATTTGCTCTTAAAATGCGGGAAATTCCCGCAAACATACAAGAGTTTCGCTCATGTTTCAGGACGTTTTATTAAATTGTCACTTGCCTTAATATTGTGCGCTGTGAACTGATCAGCGCACAGAATATGAAGAATATGAAACGCCTCAGGGGTCAGCTGTCAAAAACGGGCCTAAACCAGCACAAAAACACACACAAACCAGCACAAAACACACAAACCAGCACAAAACACACAAACCAGCACAAAAACACACCCAGCAATCGCCAAAACCCCAGAAAATAGACATTATTATTTGTCAACATCGCACAACCCTACATCAAACTCGTTAAACCGGCAGCAGTGCAACTCATTTGAAGGTTCTGCACTATTTCCCACAGATTAACCTTTGACCCCCGCGGCCCGTCGCCATGGGAACAGCACAGAGGTCGCAGAGGTCGGCCCCTCACACCCAAACACTGCTAACGGTCAAATGTGTTAATGAGTAAGTGTGCGCATGTCGGGTGAATCCCACATCTGACTCGTGCATCTCCGGTGCGAGCGCCTCGATCAGACTCTGAATATCTCACATCGCCAGAGACGGCTAACTCTAGAGAGACTCGCTTTATTAACTCTTTTATTAAGATGGATTTATTTATTTATTTACCATGCTACATATGACATGAATCATGATCTATACATATATGTTTTGTGTGTTTTATTATTTTATTTTATTAATGCTTCTGCAACATTGTGACACACAGTCATGCTAATAAAGCTCATTTGAAATGTAAAATGTAAAATCTGCCGATTTCATCCAGGAAGTAGTTCTGATTGGATGTGCTGTGACGTTTCCAGCTGATATTAACAGCCTCATTAGTAGCGATAGAATAATGTGCACAATAAGAGCATGAATGTTTGCTGTGATGCTGGTGTTTATAATCTGAGGTTCAATGCGTCTGATTTTAATGCTGAACACGAACCACTTCAGCTTTCAGTTGATCTTCTGGTCTGAGGTCAGTGTTTACTGGTCACGGATGTTTACTGTGTACACACACACACACAGTGTGTATTTTTACTACCGTTTGACCTGGATTCTGAAAACCTGCCACCTGTTCCTGTGCTAAGACACACACACACACACACACACACACACACACACACACACTCCGGTTCACAGAAATAACATACAAAAAACCCACAAATAATTAATCTCAAATGATGTCACAGTATCTCAGCATCACAAACACAAAGCAACGTGAACTGATTGAATATCACAAGACTAATATGTGCTTGTGCAATTATATAGCTTGTGGTTTGCAAAAATTATGAACGCGTGGCATATGACAACGTGTTCTATAAAAACATGCAACTTTCAAAACTCAAAACGACAGAACAAAAAGAGCAAATCTGACATCACAACCTTGAGCACATTAACATATAATTATACAATAATAAGCCACATTTATGCATCAATGCCACATTTAAATCTCAACGTCCACAAACACTGCAGATAAACTCGTCATTTCACCTTTTAGTGCTTAATCTTGATCTCTACACACAGTTTTTGTAGTGCCATGCCAGATTCTATATTCATTTTAATGGCAAAATATTTTATATTAATACAATATAAAAACATATATCAAAAAACTTCTAAATCTCTTTCCAAAAAAGAATAAAATGCCACAAAAGTGTAAAAATATACAAAAAAAAGTGGAGAAACGGCAGAGTTAGAAAGTCACAGGACAGATTTAACAAACTCAGTCAATGAGGGTTTTAGTTTCAGACGGCCGAGACAGAGTCCAAAACAAGCAGCAGCGTTTATCTGTCCTCACACACACACACACACACACACACACTCTGTCTTTCTGCTCATTAGAAATATTCACACATCTGGATCTGATTTCCTGCAGGCGCTGAGAAACTCATCCAGTCTGAACACACAACAACTGCACTGTCCTTTACAGCACTGGGACATAATATTATTATTATTATTAAAATTAACACATTACAATATTATATTTAGGGATGCACCGAAATAAAAATTTGTGGATGCACTTGGCCGAAAACCAAAACTGAAAATAACTTATACCGGTAATGTTTTTTTATTTTAAATTAATTGTTAATTGTGTTGTTATTAGACTTTTAAATTAAATGTAATAATTTTACTGAATCTGAATTAAAAAACTACAAGCCAAGAAAATGAAGGGAAAAAAACACTTTTTTTATAGTAAAACAACAATTGGACAAATAATATAGCCCTATATTAAAATATATCTATATTAAAATAATTAATTTATATTATTATAGGCCTATATATTTATAATAATATATATGAGGCGGAATATTTTCGGCCATTTTTCTCTTTCGGCCAAAAACTGAAAATACCATTTTTCGAAATTTCTGTAATAAATATAATATAATAATGTTACATGTTTAAGGAAAGTACCGCATAGGACTGGGTGGGAAATACACATTTCTCGATGAACTGATATTGATTCATAAATCAATCGATCTTTTAGTCTGTGCTGTTTTCAGAAGTTCACTAAACATTATTTGTAGCTCCTGCCAAACAATAATCACAATCATTTCTGTGCTTTGATAATTTTGATATGAAACAAAGTCTAAGCTTTCAAATCCGGTCAGTTTCATACATAAATTCAAGCAATAAATGTGTGTTTGAACCGATCGTCTCGTCCTCTTCACTACTAGTTACAGCAGCAAATAAACATGATGAACATCAGAAGGAACGTTTTAAAGAACTTCCTGAAATCAATCTCGTCTCATGTAATCCATCAATCAGCGTTTCAACTAGGGGTGGTTAATCTGTCTGATTTCCCGATTCGATTCGATTACGATTATTGAAGTCCCGATTCGATTACAGTCGATTTTCGATTATTAACGATTCTCGATTAGCGATTATTGATTTTCCATTTCACAACAGTAAACGAAAATACACTAGACCAACATATGATTATATTAGCAGCAACATTTTGGTATTAATTTGCACTTTTTTTTTGTTTGATATTCAATGAAAATGTAATGATGGTTACTGAGGACATGCAAACATGCTTGTTGTCTACTACTTAGGCAACCCATTATCTTTAAATTAAATTATTTTTTAAAATCAATTGTGTTGCATTATAATGCAAAGGCACCTGGTTCTATTAATTGACAGCGTTAAAATGCATTTTGTGATTTCCTTCAATTGAAAATCTTTGAAGCAAGTTTGGGGGATTTGAAGGGCACCCAATTCAGAGAATCACCCAGAAATTCAAAAGAACAGCATTTATCTGAAATAGAAAGCTTTTGTAACATTAAACAATACCGTTCAAAATTTTGGAGTCGGTAAGATTTTTAATTTAATTTTTTTGGGCGAAAGAAAAAATAAATCAATACTTTTATTCATCAAGGATAAATTAAATTGATCAAAAGTTACAGTGAAGACATTTATAATGTTACAAATCAATTATCTGAATCTTTTGTGTGTGTGTGACTATAAATACTTTGCTTTAAAAGTACAAAGTAATGACCCATAAAGAATTAACGTACAATATATTTTATTAACATTGCAAAGAACCAACAGGAAAATAAATGTGTGCCTAAACTAGAGCATACTTGTAGTAAATTAATATTATAACGACTGGTACAGCTGAGTGTTTTTCCTCCTCTGGCTGGAAACGTGTCATATGGTTTCTCATATTTGTCGTGTTTCGGTCGTTAGTTTTATTATACAAAGCTTACAACTAGTGTGGCTCTTGTCCAGCTCCTTTCCCCCTTCAACTTCAGAAGCCAAAATATCTCCACACGTCAGCTTTTAACGAGGAGGGTGTTTAGCGCTCAGCCATCGCGTCTCTGTTATGTGCACGCCACAGACGGTCCGGCCACTGCACTTCCGCGCTTCAGAGTTCCGTCTTTCGCGTTCCGTCAATATTACGTTATTATAAATATATCAAAAAAAATTTTTTTTTTTTTTTGGGGGGGAAAATCGATTTTTTGACATTTGTGAATCGATTCAGAATCGTCCACGTCCGCATCGCGATGCATCTAAGAATCGATTTTTCCCCCCACCCCTAGTTTCAACCGCAGAAAGACTTCAATTAAACAGCTGGAGAACAATATGTCACATGATCTACCTCAGGAAACACATCCAATGACCATAAACTTGATAGTTAGATAGAAAAATAACTATATGATAAATATATGCACTATATTACGTAATTTGACTTAAACTGCTCTTCGAGATTGAATGTGTTTGAATGAAGTTATTGAATCACCGTTTAAAAAAAACTAACTGGAGTAGAAACATAATTATGTCTTTAAAGTCCCCCTATGGTGTAAATCCAGCTTTTAATGTAGTTTATGTGTCTATGTGGTGTTTTTAATACGCTTAAACCGTGTGTAAGTTCATAAGTCGACAGCATTGCTGAGTATTTTCTGCTTAAAACTGCAGTGAACCAAAGACAGTCTCAAAAACACGGTTTGAAATCGCTGGTGTTTCTGACGTCACAAACGACCTTGTAACCAATCAGATCAACGTGTGATCGTCAACCAGTGGATCTCTGAGCTGAGGGAGTGAGTGGAGGCGGGGCTCATCTGCATATTCATAGAGCCGCACATACTAAATGAGGCAAGGGTGTCGAGTTACATTCAAGATATATTTTGGTGATCAAAGATGAGTTTTAAGGGATAAAAATATTGACTACAGGGGGACTTTAAAAGGTTATTATTATAAAAACTGCTGTATGTCGAATTTAAATGTTTGTGTGATAATATTGTGATTAATGTTCATTTAATAATCAAAACTGTAATTGAATTGTGAACTGTGTCCATGGCCAGTCCTAGAAACACAGTTTCAGCCTCTCACCGACTCTCTGATGCACAACACACAAATCTGGCAATCCCAACATCCATAAATGTCCATGTCTAAAAGACACAGTCCTTAGACTAACTAGTTTACTTTATACAGATTAAAAAATTGCGCATTGTCCCTTAAAAACCCCCAATGATAGAAACGAGCAGCTGAAGGGCGTGGCGAGAGCGGTCACCTGTGAAGAGTTTGGTGATGTGCTTGTTCTGCCGGCGCGCGGAGCAGATTAGCAGGAGCCATGGCGGGAAGAGCTCGTGGTGAGCGGCCAGGAGATCAGCGATGTTCTCCGGTGTCTTCTGCTCTCGGTCTCGGGTCAAACAGCCCTCGTCCACCGAGTCCACCAGCACCAGCAGAGCCTGCGGAGGAGCCTTGCAGCTCAGCAGCGGCAGCAGCACACACCTGACACACACACACACACACACAGGTGAACATGCAAATTCTCTGTAACATTTAATGTTTTTTAAGTACCAATTTTAAAAACAAAACATGACATTTACAAAGGAGTTTAAAAGTCTCAGCAAGTCATGTGTGATTCAAGCGGTTTAGTAAAGGCATTATGAAAAACTAAATTCTATGTTTTCAGTTTTAATTGATCTGGATTCCGTTTAAATGGTTCAATAAAAATGTAATAAAGGAAAAAGTCAATCAAAAAAAAAAAATCTAGATCTAAAAATGTATCAATTGAATTCATAAAACTTTATTCATTTTTATAAAACTTTATTCAATTATTAAGCACTTTACATTTCAATTTTAACCCTATGAAATGTTTTATTAATTCAGAAAGTCTGCTTTAAGTTTTCAGAATTCAGTTTTTAATAATTTAATACAAATTTATTATCGAAAACAAAACTAACAATATACATAATCTTTTAAAATGCTGTCAAATATAACAATATTTTTTTTTGTGCTGCACTACAAAAGTTTACAGTTTAAATTAAAACATGCATTAATAAAAAAAAAATCAAAAATTACTTTATTACTTCTGCTTTACTATAGTAATAATATGTCATTTCTGTCATAATTTCTTCAAGTTAAACCGAACTTTTATTTTGGCAGGTTGCAGTGAGACCTTTGATTGTGTGTGTGTGTG
>NW_026607332.1:45000-50797 GCF_029890125.1 Rhinichthys klamathensis goyatoka
GGACGAGTCCGGACCGGCGTATCTGCGCCACCAGTCCGCGAACGAACCCGCTCACACACAGCGTGTCCGAGTCCTCGGGCCGGCAGAAGTGGAAGCCCAGACAGTGCTGGTGAAGCCCGCGGTGAACAGAACCGGGCCACAGTAACTCCGTACACAGAGCCGTCTTCCCGCTCCCGGGTCCGCCGACCAGCAGAACCCCCCACGACCCGCTCTTCCCCGGCCCGCTGACGGGCTCCAGCGGTTCTGAGGATCCCGGGGCGCTGAGGTTGTGGGTTTTCTCCTGAAGGCAGTGCTGGATCTTGTGGAAGACCCACTCGCGGCAGTAGAAGCGCTTGCCCTGCAACAGGCTGGTCTGGGCCATGATCCGAGTCCGGCGGGTCGAGATGGACTGGTCGTTCAGATTGTTCTGGGCATGTTCTCAAACCCTGCGAGGGCGTCTGCGTAGACACCCGTCCGTCATCATGATGATGAGTTTGAGTGAGCGCTCCTCCCTCGGACGAATGCAGAACTGGACCGTGAAGATGACGGTGTTGAATGTTGCGGGCGGTTCAGACCCTATAGAGTGAAGTCTCCATCAAACCTGTCCATGACAGTCCATCATAGTGCTGATGAAACACCCTGAAACAGACACAGTCAACACTAAAGCCAACATGCAATAACACGTTTTTTAGTGACCAATCAGCTCAAACATGGTGCTAGCAACCAAGAGAATGCATGAACTTATAAAATGTATATTGAAAGCAATGTAAGTAAGACGCTTTGGATAAAGCATCGGCCGAATGTATTAATGTATATAAACAATTACAGTCATTTTATCCCTTAAAACTCATCTTTAATCACCAAAATTACAAATTTAAATGTTTTTTTCTTCATGCCTTAAAATATCTTGAATGTAACCCGACACCCTTGCCTCATTTAGTATGCGCGGTTCTATGAATATGCAAATGAGCCCCGCCTCCACTCACTCCCTCAGCTCAGAGATCCACTGGTTGACGATCACACGTTGATCTGATTGGTTACAAGGTCGTTTGTGACGTCAGAAACACCAGCGATTTCAAACCGTGTTTTTGAGACTGTCTTTGGTTCACTGCAGTTTTAAGGAGAAAATACTCAGCAATGCTGTCGACTTATGAACTTACACATGGTTTAAGCGTATTAAAAACACCACATAGACACATAAACAACATTAAAAGCTGGATTTTCACCACAGGGGGACTTTAATGAAAAAATTTAATAACTTTCTCCATTACAACTTTATCAGTCCACAATCATACTTCACTTTTTATCAACCAATATATCACGGATAAACTCCATGCAAGTTTTTCCATCAACCACTGACTTTACACCTGTGAATTAACACACACTTTTATCCAAAGTGACACAACCTAACTAGACAGCATCACGTTCACATGCCTCAGGCATTCTGGTCAACATGCAAAAGAGCAACGAACCACTGAAACACATGCAAATATTGAGCCAACTCAAACAGTGAGGGATCAAACTCGTGAATCAACAGCATTTTTAGGAATATCAAGGACGACTTGAAATATAGCAAGTACATTTGATATGATGCCCCAAAAATGTTATTGATTCACAAATATACTATGATTGATGGCCCAAAAATGCTGACTAGGTTTGACACACAGCCAGTGTCTTCTAATAGAAAACAAATCAAGACTGTCGCCAAATAATAAAACCAACAAAACCCAAATCACCATGCTAAAATAAATAATCTGGGATCTCCCTAAAAGAGTAGACAACCTTCATTTTGAAGACAGTAGCTATTCTTTATTTACACACGTGACCTTTAAGGAATCCAAAAGTAATCCGATTACATTAACGTTACTTTAATAGTGTGGTGTTTAGATTACGTTACTAAATACTTTTTTATTAAGTAATAACCTATAATACGGAATACATTTTAAAGTAACCCTCCAATCTCTGTAAATCACAAGGGTTTTACTGTGGTAGAGTAATTATACTGTAGTCGCTATTGTTTTTAACGGAAACTTTGGTCACCATAGTAAATGGCTGTCAGAGCCAAAGCAAATCTGAGGGCTGCGATTCTTCAAGCGGATCTTTAAACGCCCATCAACACAAACCCGTTCAGAACCGGACAGAAACCAGCTATGCACAGTAACGGGTCACATACACCAAACCCGAGCTCCGCCCGTCCCGGGTGACAAAGACTCTGAACACACACACATTACACGGGTCCCAGTCTCCCTCCATTAGACATTGATTTTCTTATTTAAAAACATTCGTTTGAATAGTGTCGGTTATTTTAACGGCTATTCTGACTGAAACTGCCCGTTGACTCTGTCTAAACGCGAGCGACGCGACGCATCAAACAACAGAACGCTCCTGTCGGCACGGCAAGCGTCGCGTTGTTCATGATGGGAGCGTTCTAGTTTGTCGCGTCGCGTCGCTCGCGTTCAGTGTAGACGCGGTGACTCTGAGTGGAACTTCGGGTAAATATCTAATAAATATCTCACCTTTAGCGCGTAGATCCTCTCAGATATCATATTGCATCCACATATGAACACTCTTATACCGGGTTTCTGTCGTTATTTCCAATCCCGAGTCTTCCGTTCACATTTTCCACTCGGGTTGTGTGTCGGTTTGTTCTGTTGAGCTCCTCCTGCAAACCGACACTCGCGAACACGAGACTCCGCCCATTGGTCGTGACGCATGCGCAAAGCATTATGGGAGATGTAGTTCTGTTAAACATACGCAGGCGGACGTCAATACAAACACATTTATTTACAAATATATTTATAAACAGGTATAATAAATTGGTAATACTTTACAATAAGGTTCATTAGTTAACATTAGTTAATAAACTAACATGAACTAACCATGAGCAATACATTTGTTACTGTATTTATTAATCTTTGTTAACGTTAGTTAATAAAAAATCCAGCTGTTCATTGTTTGTTCATGTTAGTTCACAGTGCATTAACTAATGTTAACAAGATTTTAATAAAGTATTAGTAAATGTTGAAATTAACATTAACAAAGATTAATAAATGCAGTATATTATTAGTTCATGCTAACTAATGTACTTAACTAATGTTAACTAATGAACCTTATTGTAAGTGTTACCAATACATTTACAATAAAGTACATAAAGTTACAAAGATAAAATATTTTCATACAAATTTGTTATTTAGCCTTTACATTTTTATTCATATATTTACTAAACAAAAAACAAGGGAAAAATTAATTATCGTGACTTTTTTAATTGCCATTTTCCCCCGTCACATATTTTAGTAATCATCAGAAATTGTATCATTGAAACCGTACTTTAAAACCACTTTCCGGCTCAATATTTTTGTAATATCAACTTTACATTTGAAACACAAACGGCTTTGATTTTCTAGAAATGTTAGAGTCCAAATTATTTTGTAAAATACATAAATAAATACAAATTGTTTTCTCTTCTTTAAAAAGAGACTTTAGTTCTGTAACCTTCATGTGTGTGTGTGTATATGTGTGTGTGTGTGTGTGTGTGTGTGTGTCTGTGTCTGTGTCTGTGTGTGTGTGTGTGTGTGTGTGTGTGTGTGTGTGTGTGTGTGTGTGTGTGTGTGTGTGTGTGTGTGTGTGTGTGTGTGTGTGTGTGTGTGTGTGTGTGTGTGTGTGTGTGTGTGTGTGTGTGTGTGTGTGTGAATCAGTGCAAAACACAGAGTAAAAACATTAGACGTCTGCGTCTCTCCTGAATGTTCGCCAGGGTTGGTGTCGTCGCGCTGACCTCTGGAGTGTAAAGGTCAAAGGTCAGCAGTGTTGTGACCCCTCATCTCTGTGCTGTCAGCGGGTTTAGAGCCGATGAAAACTGTGTGAATCTCTGGATGTGAATAATGACCTGGTACAATGACTCAAACTGTACTCAGATTTGCCATTTACATTTATTAATTTTTTAGTACATACTTTTATCCAAAGTGACGTAGGAATGAGGAGCAACACAAGTGCTTTAGGAACCGTAATATTCCGCGCGAGGATGAACGCAGAGGAGGAAGAGCACTGAGCGACAGGGTTATCCAGTGTAAGTGTGCGATCTCCAGCTCGAGCTGCAGTGATTCTGCTGTCACATCTCCGTTATCAAGGAGACGCCAGAATAACTTTCATCTTGTTAATATTTCAGCTGAACTGAAGCAGGTGTACTTAATAATCATACATCATTTATTAGGAAGTGTGTGTGTGTGTGTGTGTGTCTGTGAGTGATTGTGTGTGTGTGTGTGTGTGTGTGTGTCTGTGAGTGATTGTGTGTGTGTGTGTGTGTGTGTGTGTGTGTGTGTGTGTGTGTGTGTGTGTGTGTGTGTGTGTGTGTGTGTGTGTGTGTGTGTGTGTGTGTGTGTGTGTGTGTGTGTGTGTGTGTGTGTGTGTGTGTGTGTGTGTGTGTGTGTGTGTGTGAGATAAAGACTGAGTGTGTGTGTGTGTGTGTGTGTGTGTGTGAGAGTCAGGGTGTTTAATGGTCACCTGGTTAAGCTGTGAATGCCTCTATATTTGTGTCTCATTATTTTACAGTAAAAGCAGCTCTTTTCCTCCATTAAACAGCCTTCTGACGGTGACTCACACACACACACACACACACACACACAGAGACAGAGACACACACACACACAGATACAGAGAGACACGTGAGGCACAAACACCTAAAGAGAGATGAAAGAGAGAGAACTGATTGTTATCTTTTGGTTAAAGTTTGAAGGAAATGCTCTCGTCCTCGTGTCTCTGGAAGAAAGATGTGTTTGGTGTTCTCCTCCACGTTTCTCTCTTTAAAGGTGACGATACACAGGGCTTTTGAGCAATGTTGCTGGGCGATTGTTGTTTGGGCATTTTCCCAAAGTTGCCCTGTGTATCATCACCTTAAGAGGGTTCAGCATCTCATCATGACCATCAGTTCACATTAATGCAAAGAGTATTAAACCTTCAAGGCCTGAGTGTTTAGACAGACTGACGGTGCCTCATCTTCTCTCCAGACACACAGAGAGAGAGTGTGTGTGTGTGTCTGTGTGTGTGTGTGTGTGTGAGAGAGAGAGTGTGTGTGTGTGTGTGTGAGAGAGAGAGTGTCCATTACAGCTGCTGTGATCGTATTATCCTGGCGGTTAATGGAACATCAACGGTGATTTGATGTGTTTCTCTGCAAGCTGTTGAAAGATACTTCATGCTGATGTATTTAAGAGAGACGGTTCACTGGGATCGGGTCACTGGGATCGGGTCACTGGGATCGGTCACTGGGATCGTTCACTGGGATCGGTCACTGGGATCATTCACTGGGATCGTTCACTGGTTTCGGTCACTGGTTTCGGTCACTGGGATCGGTCACTGGTTTCAGTCACTGGTTTCGGTCACTGGGATCGGTCACTGGGATCAGTCACTGGGATCGTTCACTGGGATCGGTCACTGGGATCGTTCACTGGGATCGTTCACTGGGATCGGTCACTGGGATCGGTCACTGGGATCGTTCACTGGGATCGGTCACTGGGATCGTTCACTGGGATCGGTCACTGGGATCGGTCACTGGGATCGTTCACTGGGATCGTTCACTGGGATCGGTCACTGGTTTCGGTCACTGGTTTCGGTCACTGGGATCGGTCACTGGTTTCGGTCACTGGTTTCGGTCACTGGGATCGGTCACTGGGATCAGTCACTGGGATCGTTCACTGGGATCGGTCACTGGGATCGTTCACTGGGATCGTTCACTGGGATCGTTCACTGGGATCGGTCACTGGGATCGGTCACTGGGATCGTTCACTGGGATCGGTCACTGGGATCGTTCACTGGGATCGGTCACTGG
>NW_026607333.1:0-5000 GCF_029890125.1 Rhinichthys klamathensis goyatoka
TCTCTCTCTCATCTCTCTCTCTCTCTCTCTCTCTCTCTCTCTCTCTCTCTCTCTCTCTCTCCTCTCTCTCTCTCTCTCTCTCTCTCTCTCTCTCACTTGCTTGGTCTTTACTTTGGCTGTTTCCTTTTTGGATTGAAGTCAATTTAAAGTTAAAGGGATAGTCCACATAAAAGTGAACATCCTATCATCCTTTACTCTCCCTCGTGACTTTCTTTTTCTCCCTTGGAACAAAACATGAGGACGTTTTTTATAATTGTGCTAGCCTCTCTTTTCCCATGCAATTATGATAAATGGTGACTGAAAATTTAAAAAGCTTGAAAAGACTTCATAAAACTATAAGTTGCCAATACAATTCATGCACTATATTTCACATCATTTGATAGTTTTGTGTGAGAAACAGACTGAAATTTAGGTTTTGGAAATCTTAACATCGGCTTTAACTCTCTTTAAAGACTTCATGAGAAAACAGTGTTGTTATTCTTAATTAAAACTAAAAAGCTAAACCAATTAAAATAATTTTATTTTATTTAAATAAAGCTCCAAATAGACAAAAACACAAAAAGCAGCCCACACACTCGAATAATGAAAAGAAAGACAATAAATAGCCTATAACAGTGTGTAAATAATACTAAAATAGCAGAAGCATTTGTGAAGGAGTCATTCTTTTGAGTTGAATCTTTTTAGTGATTCAGTTCATTCATGAATTCAGTGTTTAACAGAGACGAAGATTGTCAGTGAATAACAACTTAAATTTCAGTCGGTTTATCATACAAAGACTAGAAATATTCATATTGGCCACTCTTTTGAATCCTCTCGAAGCTTGAAAACCTCAGTATTTGCGAAAGCAACCGATGCATTCCCCAAACTTTCTTCGCGGCCGGTGTTAAAGCTTATATAGATGACATCATGAAAAATTCAGAGCCAAGAAAAACACCAGCAGGCCAAAGACCACCAGATGAGAGAGAGAGCTGATCAGAGCAGAAACATTCCCACAATCCTCCTGTGTGGTGTTTGACACGGTCAGTGCTGGCCTCCTATTGGCTGATCTGCTGCTATGTAGTTGACCTCTGACCTCAACCACACCCCTACTGACCCACAGAACGATCGGCCCTTCACATGTGTGAACATGCTGCGCTCACACTGGCGATATCACAGCATGCCCAACTCTCTTTAAAACAGTGAATAAATCACCTCAGTCCCTCCAAGTGTCGAGTAGCTTCAAACTATCAGACACAGAAACTCCCGCACTGAACTGAGCATGTGCAAACAGCGCTGGCATCGCATGTCGGGTCATCCAGCCAATCAAATTCACTGCCTTTTAAGGGCAATGGTATGCCGCCCCTGATAATAAACCAAAACACCTCCTCTCTCTCTCTCTCTCTCTCTCTCTCTCTCTCTCTCTCTCTCTCTCTCTCTCTCTCTCTCTCTCTCTGTCGCTCACGCTGGGTCACATGATCACACTCATTTCTGCCCATTTCTCCAGAACTGGATGTTGTCAGTGGTTTTGAAAACATTAGTCACGGTTATTCATCTCAAACTCTCTGTCAGTCACACTGATGGAGCCGTGAATATGAACTTCATAACCTCAAATCCATCTACATTTCATCAAAATCATTTCTCCCTATTCACGTCTGAAGAAAAATGCTTATGAGAATATTAAGAGTCAGATTACCCTAAAACTCTTACACTAGTTCAGGGTCCATGCCTTATACTGCATGATCATATTCTACATAACTTTAAACGTAACCATACCTTACTAACTATTAATAAGCAGTAATTAGGAGTTTATTGAGGAAAAAGTTGTAGTTAACAGTTAGTTAATTCTAGTGAGAATTGGACCCTAATCTACCTAAAGTGTGACCATAAACATTACTCACATACATTTATATATATATAAAATGAATAAATATTTTTGTATTTAAAATATATAAATCATATTTTAATAAATAAATAGTAAACTGTAATAATAATAAAAAAAATATTTTATTTAAATATTATAAAATATTATATAATAATTTAACATAAATGTTTCTATATTAAATATGTAAGTAATATTTATGAATAAATACATACATGTTTAGCTTTGACTACTTTTTTTTATCAGATTTCTGGGGACAGGAAATAGTTTGTTTAAGAACAAGAAAAGTTTTGGTCAGCCTGACTTACATTTAACTACCCACAAAACTGCATTCATCTGATCTGAAACACACACACACACACACACACACACACACACACACGCTGAGAAACTTGTTTTCATCTTATTGTTTGATGGACATCATTAGATCATCACACACTAACATATGAGTTTGGTTTTACATCTCGAATCATAGCAGAGCAACACACATTGTCCCAGAAAACCTCACAGCTAATATCGGCTCTTAACCCTCTGGGGTTCCTCATTTTACACTCACACTCAGGACCTTCGGGTCAAAAATGACCCGGAGGGCGGCATTAAGATACATTTTATTTGAGTAAAATCAATGAAATATATTTTTGTTCAATAATATTTTTTCTTTTCTTTTTTGGTGTTTTGAGATAATTTTATAATTTATAATTAATATTTATGCAATAATTAAGACCCATTTTTTCCCATTGAATATAATAGAAAATTTATATATATATATAATTAAAAAAAATATATTACAGTTTTTTACAATCACTTTGCTACTATTTTCAGAACCTTGATGTCATTTTTCAAAACTCTAGACACAAAACTCAAAACGATAATCACTTGTAACACAGGCTGTCTAATGTTCAAAACATTGCATTGTGCATTCACATCTTTAAAGAAATCTTGCACTTGCACAATCATTGGTTCAAAAAACAAATTAACTGTGAAATACCATTGAAACATAACTATAGATCACCCACACACAAGCAACCGATAGTTTCACTGTGTCATTGTTCGTACAATCATTAAATATTGTAGAGCAAAATAGGTGATACAGGTTTCATTATGGTACTACATGTACAGTAAATACATCTCTGTAAAAGTACTGCAGTAGTAGAGAGAATATTACAGACACAGTGGAATCATTGTGAACAAAGTTTGTAATATATTGATGCAAAACACTACAGTACAATCACAACATGGTTTTTTGAATCAAAGCAAAAATAATTAGCTATGAAATAGAAAAGAAAAGACAGTACTGTAAAACATCAAATGCAGTGTTCCTCAACTTGCTGTAAGAAACTAAATAGGAGTGATTACTGTACTTCTACACTGTCATCAACTCTGTGTTGTGGATTTGGCCACAGGTTCTCATCTACATCACAATGGATGTTGGAAAATGACATCTTGGAAAAAACCTTTGGCATGGCGAGTCCAGGCCTGACACTGCTCTGCTGTGATTGGCAGAATTGGACACGCAGTTACAAGGGCCTGCATCTATACAGTACTGTACTGTCAATACTGTACATAGTCTGAAAAGGTGGTACAGTATTTGGCACCATAGACACAGTGTCTGATGAAGCATTACAGTATGATAAAATATAAGGCTACATCCATGGATATTGTAGTCTAATTGGTTCATGCCATGCTAATTGGTGACAATGAATCTCATTATCTTGAAACTTTCATGATTTACTGTAAACATGGAAGATTGTGTGTCTGTTTCCATACAACTATGCATTAAGAGTAATGCAACAGTTACTTATCATTTTGAGCAGTTGTATCAATTGATAGTTAGATCATTGTAAGGAAATGAATAGACATTCATTTGAAATGTAATGTGTGAATTGCCTTTTGAAATAGTAGTACTTTGATGTTAAGTTGTGTCATATTGAACAGGTGATCTTTGTTGAATGAACAAATGATCTAAGTTTTATGTGTATTGTATCCAAGCAATTGAGAAAAGGGTTGAAAAATTGAAAAATGTGCTTTTTGATCATTGGTTGTGAGTTTTGTGTCTAGAGTTGTGAAAAATGACATCAAGGTTCTGAAAATAGTAACAAAGTGATTGTAAAAAACTGTATTAAAGCTGTATTTCATTTTAGAGTCAAGTCTAGACCTCATGAAAGCAATTTTTGAAATGAGATCGGAGCCATCTGGTGGACACACTGAGCATTTTTATCACGCAATAGCACATTTTTACCACTAGTGGATTTACAGCTCTCTGTAGAAACCTATGGTAGAAACACTCTAGTGATTTTTTCACATATTGTTTAATTTTTTCAGGTTTTTGATTTGAATATATAATAACAGATTCTCAAAGACTATATTTGTCATTTTTTTTAATTTTTGAAAAAAAATTTTTTTTTTGGTTGGTTTAAATGGTAATTTTAAGTGGCAGTTTTACTTTATAATACAGTCAAACCTGAACATTGCATTATAAAGAGAACAAATGGAAAAAAAATTGTCACCCATTGTTTTAAGAGATTCACCCCTTCACTGTTGTGTGCTTTTTTTTCTGCATCCTGGCTGTTTTGTAGATTGTATGCACAAAAAAACTCTGTATTTTCACATTTTTGCCAATTTCCCATTCATTTCCTATGGGGGTCATTTTTGACCCGAAGACCCTGAGTGTGACTATTTTTTTTACGACCACTTAGACTTTTAAAATCCTTTCCCCAATTTTTTTGGGTGTTCATATACCAAGTACCAAAAAAGTCACCAAGTTTTGGACCATTCCGATGAAGCTACGATTTTTAACATTTTTTTATTTAAACGCTTCGGGTCATTTTTGACCCGAAGAACCCCAGAGGGTTAAACAAACACACTTTCCTCTGTCTATTTTCACAACCAAACCACACGCTTCCCAAACACGATAACTATGATTGCAATAATAACAATTTGTTAAAAGTACAGAAACACGACTCTTCAAAGTCTGTGACAGGTATTTGGACAGACAGATCCATCGTTCTGATGTCTGGTCTGGATGTTTGTTTTGGACTGACAGGAACCGGATTACAGTCATAAAGAAATCCTGAAATCCTGCAGAACTATAATCAGTGCTGCTGAAACACACACAATACTACTGCAACTGTTAACACTGACA
>NW_026607333.1:10000-160000 GCF_029890125.1 Rhinichthys klamathensis goyatoka
ATAATGTAGACTATGCCTATATTATCCAATATCATCACTTTTCACAATCCAATCAAAATCCTGCTCTACATTAATTCCTGCTGAATATTTCACTCAAAATCAAATTTGTTTCAAATGTTTTTAAGGCCTAACAGTCTTTAGGTTCTGATTGATTCAGTTTTAACGGCTTTAATGACCTTTAACTCTTGAGATGGAGGTTCTTGAACAGCTTCTGGTGAAACTCTCTCTTTACCTGACAGGAAGTCCAGAGAGAAAAACAGACCCCATTAACCTCGTTACTGAGTCCAGTGTCAGGGTGATTAGTCAAGCACTGTTTAAGAGGGTGTGAAGTGAACCCCCCCAACCCCCCAACACACACACACACACACACACACACACACACTCTCTCTCTTACACTCACTCTTACCCTCACTCACTCTCACACTCTCACACTCACTCACTCTCTCACTCACACACACTCACTCACTCACTCACTCACTCAGTCACTCACTCACTCTCACACTCAGTCACTCACTCACTCACTCACTCACTCACTCACTCACTCACTCACTCACTCACTCACTCACTCACTCACTCACTCACTCACTCACACACACTCACTCACTTACTCACTCACTCACTCACACACAAAACATTTGCAAATATAGCAGCGTTTCCATCGAGTGAGTCGAAGAGAACAAAATCGTCACTTCCTGATAAACTGGTGCTGAATATCACTTAGAAAAGTAAGAGAAGCCACTGTATATAATAATTGTCATATATAGTATAATAAATTACTTCCATCTCAGGGCGCGATAAACGCAATAACGTGTTACCTTGCTTTCTGAGCTCTCACCGTCTTGTAAGACAGTTCTGGGAGGTTATTATACCGAACCACTTTGACGACAGACTTTGCTCAGGCGTTTCAGAGCAACCAAAACAGCATTTCAGACGCTGAGCAACGGGATCGGTGCGCTGGTTGGTCCAGTTATGCCGTCCCATCGTGCAAAGTCACATGTGTTTCCATAGTCTATGCACACGTTTTCTGATCGGATAAAACATTTATCCGACTCAAACGAACGCATATATTTTTTATGCGATATCCCAAAATGTGTATAAAAAGAGGTGGATGGAAACATAGCTATTGACACAAAGCAATCTCCTTACCCTTTCCCTAAACCTACCCATAACCAAATTATAATCTTATCCTTAAAGCAACACCAAGTAACCTTTCCTCTGCGGTCGCCCTTCAGATTGTAAATAATTTAGCCTAGCGCAACCGACTGTCGCACGCACGCTCGCTGTTTATCCACCACCGGCTTTGGAATGAACGATGTCCACAGACAAGGTAGAGTATGTTGCATGATTTCATGAAAGTATGATGTATTGCGACATCAGAAACGAAGAAAAACAAAATAATGACTATTGTAACGCTTGACGTAAAGCAAGTCAAATTTGTAGTTTTCTTATGTCTCATTAGAACTACAGAAACGCGACCCTATCTGGCAATCTTACATAGCGTGGTTATAGCAGATATAGGACCGCAAAGCGAATCCAGAAGTGTCTTTCACCCTGTTACGACTTAATGAACCACTGAAACGATTTTGGAAACATTATTTTAAGGTAAAAAATCTTACTTAGTGTTGCTTTAATACCAAGTCTTGACCCTCAAACAGGCCTTTAAAAGGGTCTTAAAAAGTGAGGACCGGCCAAAATGTCCACAATTTACCCTCTTTGTCCTCACTCCGATGGTCTAAAACTCTAACTGGTCCTCACAAAGATAGTTGTACATACACACACGTTGGGTTTTCATGCTTCACGGGGACTTATCTATAGACGTAATGGTTTCTATGAACAAACTGTATATTCTCTCCCCTTACACTAACCCGACCCCTAAACCTGCCCATCACACAAAATTTTCTGCATTGTTAAATTTTCAAAAAAACATCACTTAGTCTGATTTATAAACTGTTTTCCTCATGGGGACCAAAAAATGTCCCCGCAAGGACAAGGATTTCAGATTATTCCATCTTTAAGGGGACATTTTGTCCTAATAACATAGTGTTTATCTGAACAAACACACAGACACACACACACACCCTCCAGGAGTGTAAGAGGAGATGAGATTAGCTGATACTCATCTCAAGACAAAAAGCGAGTGACGTTCTAACTGTACATCCTCCCACACATCCGAGAAGCTTCCATGAATTCAAACATGTTCCTGGCGGAGCACTTCCCCAGAACAGGCACACAACGATACAGTTTTCTCCTTTGATGCTGGAACAGTAACAATGAGACGGACTGACAGCATCATATTCCACACGCACACAGATACAAACACAAACATGTAGAAACAGGAGAAATGAAGAGGTAAAATCAAACACCTGAGATGTGATGTCATTCGCATTTACACAGGTGTTCAGTGTGTTTGTGTGTTTAAGACATTTAATTTAGGTAATTGCATAAGAGGTAGTTAACATATAAGAGAGTGTGTGGTGTGAGTTTGTAAAGCCTGAAGGTGTTGCATGTCTATGTAACAAGCAAAATATTAATATCAAAATGTAGGTTACTTTAAACAACATTAAAAAAATAATGTCAGAAAGATATCAGTTCTGCTGTTGTTCATAAATACCAGTTAGTGTTGTCAAAAGTACCAACTTCGGTAGTAAATCGTCACTAAAATTAAAAAAATGACACCAGCATTTCCCCTTAGCATTTTGAGCGCTGTTGACCGGATCCTTAAACACCTCTGATTGGACATTGTGTTCATGCGCTCAACATATATGTCTCTGATTGGCTACAATGATCAACACTTCAAAAACATGTTGTAAATAGACGCTCTTCACCGAGCGCTTATACACATAAACACAGGAGTGTGTGAACGTAGAGGTCTATCAGCGACAGCGTATATATTAGAAATCCGCTGATAGACGCCTGCTTTCAAATGTTCCTGTCTGTATCCGTGTAAGCGCTCAGTGAAGACAACGTTTTTGAAGCGTTGATAATTGTAGCCAATCACAGCTGAGCGCGTGAACAAAATGGCCGACTTGGTATCGCGGTTTATTGACAACCCTAATACCAGTAGTGATGTTGTACAATGTGGATGTTGTCATGTCACCAGAAATAGTGTCATCAGTGTCCCAATGTGTAGTGAGCCTGTCCTTAACAGTGCATGAATTCGTGTACAAGATATACTGATTGACGACGTAGGAAGATAGGAGCTGTGTCTGAAATTGCGAGATGGTCCTCACTGCAGAACACGAAATCCAGGGGGAGGAGTTGGTTCCAGATCCAACTCCTCCCACCTTACATATACCTAAACCTACCCATCTCCGCCCCCTGATCCCTAACCCCACCCCTAATCCTTATCCTACCCATCTCCGCCCCCTTATCCCTAACTCCACCCCTAATCCTACCCATCTCCGCCCCCTTATCCCTAACTCCACCCCTAATCCTACCCATCTCCGCCCCCTTATCCCTAACTCCACCCCTAATCCTACCCATCTCCACCCCTTAGATCTGGATCCAACTCCGCCCCCTGGATCTCGTGTACTGCAATGAGGTGCTACTGGAAATCGCTCCCTATCCACTATATAGTGCACTATATAGGGTGTCGACCATTTTGTAGTGGTGTCCGAATTCTGAGTGAACGACATCATTCCCTACATTCGCTCACTACTTTTACCCACAATCCTCTCTGATTTTGAGTGTACATCCGATGTACACTTGCTGAAGCACTATTTCCCAGAATCCAATGCGTAGAGGACTGAGCGTGCTGAAAGTGCAAATAGATGAATGTTAAAATTAAAATGAACTGATATTAATAGGGTAAATGATATAGGTATATATATATATTTTTTTATTAAAATATATTATTTAGGCATTAACTCAATTTGATGTGTTTTACTATAAGCCAGGTGTTTTAATAATTTGTGGCATTGTTGTTAATTCGTTAAACTGTAAGGAAAGGGTCATAATTTGGTGGATGATTTAAAAAAATTAATTAATCATCTGTTCATTCGAATGTAATCATAACGGTCGCCCGAGGGTGCTCGACGACCACGTCATCTGTGAGCGTGAGTTTCTAACAATTTCAATCGATGAAACTACAAAGCTGGCACGGAGGTATATATAATTACAAAATAAAGTCATTATAATTGTTATTGTTGTTAATATTATTTTATAAAGTAAGTAACGTAAGATAAAAGTAGTTTTATCACTACGTGTGACGAAGCCGTTTCTGCGACAGCTCCAGCTCTCCGACGCACAGTGTAACCGTCAGCGTCCGAATTCACTCACTTCATTTCATTCACTCCTTGCAGATATAGTGCACTCAAATGCCATACACTATATAGGGATTAGTGAATGAATGAACGAGTGAGCGGTTTCGGACACAGCCAGGGAGTTGGTTGAGACACACCCACAGTTAAACCTGGGCTGCGTCCGAAATCACTGTCTCTTGACTAGGTACTTGTTTTAAATAAGTAATTACTTCACGGCCGCTAAAAAAGTAAGTTCTAGACAGTATGAGTGTGTGTAGTCAGAATATAATCTGGACGTACTAGATTAACCATGCTGTCACTGTCATGTGACCTACCAGCGTCAGTTGAGTCGCTTCACTGTCATTAACAAATCCTCTCCCGTGGCCTCATGGGATAGTAAAGTATCCATCATATGCACACTTCAGAATCTCGCCGGAAGTAGTACTACTTTTTGCTTACTCTTTTATGAGTACTATGAATTCAGACATACTTTTGTCACAAACTGTTTTTCACCTACTATATAGTACAGAAGTATGTGATTTCGGTAGCAGGCATTGTGAAAAAGGAGAAATGAGTCTGAGCTCTCACCGACAGACGGCGCTCTCTGGTGGTGTGGAGGACACTCCAGCGTTCCCTTCTGCGTGCGGCCAAACATGGAGGAATAAACCGCGATTTGCATCCCCGTCTTACAGCCCAAGCGCAACCGCTCCCCTTCACACACCACTTTACTCTTATACTCATCTGGAGAGAGAACACACACACACACACACACGGTCATGATGAAACGCCATTCAAAAACCATTTTACTATATAATACTATATATTAAAACTAGGGCTGTGCAACTATTAATCGCGATATATAATATGAATTATATATAAATATATATACATGCGAATATTTCTTAAATAAATACATGCATATGTGTGTATTTATAAATACAAAATTATTACAGTACACGCACATATATTATGTAAACACAAACTTTCATTTTGGATGCGATTAATCGCGATTAATCGTTGCACAGCTTAAATAGAAAACTGTTATTTTAAATTGTAAAAATATTTCACAGCATGACAGTTTTTACTGTATTTTGATCAAATACAGATTTCAAAAGTTTGGAATAATTAAGATTTATTTTTGAGGTGTAATGTACTTCAAAACGTCTTGTAATCCTCAGAGGCGTCTCTATGGTTTTGTTGCTGGAGTAATCCTGTCTTGTATTTACTACTACATGACATGGGTGAGTTGGTGGGCGGGGCTAAAGAGGCAATGATGTAGAAGTAGGCGTCGACCTTTTTCTGCAGAGGCGGTCTTTCGTCAAGCTATGACATCATAATTTGACAAAATCCGAAACGAGACGTTTTCTGAGCTTGGTTTCAATAAAAGCTGTTTTTGGACTAACGAGGAAGTTTTGAGTTATTTTTAACAAGTAATTTCCATTGTCTTATATGTCAAAAGATCAAGGCGAAATGTATTTCTCAATTCATGACCCCTTTAAAATAAGTCTCTTCTCCTCGCCAAGGCTTCATTTATTTTATAAAAAACACAGTAAAATTGTGAACTATTATTACAATTCAAAATAACTGTTTTCTATTTGAATATATTTTAAAATGTAATTTATTCCTGTGATGCAAAGCTGAATTTTCAGCATCATTAAGCCGTGACTTTCACACACTCTGAAGCGTCTTTTTTATAAACATAAATTCAACATATAACAAATATAATAAACCTACTGTAAAAAGTAAAAATATACAATGTACTTCACTATTACTTTTTCAATGCAGCCAAGAGGTCAAGCCGTGGCTTTCTCGATCTTCTATTGGTCACACGTCTTGACGTGATACGAATTTGCAGGTCAGAGTTCACCAAACTGGAACGCAGCGAAATGTGAAACTTCTTCGCATGAGCTTGTGTTTCCTGTCTCCCGCACTCGCATGCTTATAAATGGAAATTAATGAAACAAAAAGTGCAGTGTGACCATTTACTCCAGTGTCACATGATCCTTCAGAAATCATTCTAATATGATGATTTGCTGCTCAAGAAACATTTCTGATAACTAGCAATGTAGAAAACAGTCATATTTTTGTGGAAACTGTGGTACACTTCTTTTGACCGGTTTGGTGAGCATAAGGGTATAAAAAATATTTAATTTTTAGTACTTAAAAAGTAAATAGTGTCCATTTTGATTGCAACAAGATTTTAAAATGAGCTTGTGTGTATCAAGTAAAGTCACCTTTATTTTTATAGAGCTTTATTCAGTAGAGATTGGGTAATAAACAGGAAAATAACAGAATCAATGAAGCAAACTTCAAAAAATATCCATCAATTATGGGTCAAATTCAAATTCAGCTGGCGATAGTGTCATTATTCAGCTCAAGCCAGTTCAATAACGGTGTCGATGTTTCAAGATTCATCAATTATGAAACTAACTTGATTCTATAAGCAGCTCTACAGAAGACAATAGTGTGATATTCAGCTCAATTCAGTGTGTGTCTGTATCCGTAGAGCTTTAACACACACAGTGACCTGTAACTGAGGTGCAGAGGTTTATTTATCAGACCTGCATGAGAGGAAGGACAGAAGCGGACAGACTTCTCTCTGCTCGACTAACAGAACACAAAACCTGCTGAAAGCAGCCAATAGAGGAGAGACGTAGCCATTTGGCTGAGTGGACGTGTGTGTGTGTGTGTGTATACATTTACCTACTTAAAGGAGAACTCCGGTGCAAAATGAACCTCGGGTGTAATAACACATTGGTACAGACTAAATCGTTCCCTGAGATTTGTTTTCATGATAATCGAATGTAAAGAGTTTTATCTCTAAAAACAGTTTAGCTTATAACGCTAGTATATTGGGCATCGAGTAAGCAAAAAGAGATCGCTAGTTAATACCATTAACAAGGCTCAAATTAGCCCCACACTAACACGGCAGCATAATGAGTGTCCTTACATGCAAATCGAAGCATTGAGAACTTTGTAAGTGGATAGACAGTTTAATAAGAAGATACTTTACACAGACAGTACAGTTAGCGCATACAGACAGCAGCCATCTTGGAAAACAGTCTCGATCAGTCAAACCACGAACACGGTGATACGTGAGCTGAACTGTGACTTGGAATCTCATATGGTCCGTTGTTTCCGGAAGAAAGCACTGAGCGCATAAGAGAAGCACTGAACGCAACAGAGAAAATAAAAAAATAAATATAATTTATCTTATCTTCAATATCTACACGTACTGTTCGCTCACCTTCGTGGTTCGATTGATCGAGACTGTTTTCCAAGATGGCTGCTGTCTGTATGCGCTAACTGTACTGTCTGTGTAAAGTATCTTCTTATTAAACTGTCTATACAGTTCTCAATGCTTCGGTTTGCATGTAAGGACACTCATTATGCTAACGTGTTAGTGTGGGGCTAATTTGAGCCTTGTTAATGGTATTAACTAGCGATCTCTTTTTGCTTACTCGATGCCCAATATACTAGCGTTATAAGCTAAACTGTTTTTAGAGATAAAACTCTTTATATTCGATTATCATGAAAACAAATCTCAGGGAACGATTTAGTCTGTACCAATGTGTTATTACACCAGAGGTTAATTTTGCGCCGGAGTTCTCCTTTAACTATATTTTGGTGACAAATTTATACCCAGAATTTAGCTAAACCTGACAAAAACTCCTTAAACCCTTTTTTGGGGACGTCATCATTTGTAAACAAGTTTTCTCTTATGGTTAGGGTGTGGTTTAGGGTTAGGTTCAAGTATTTATAATTAGCTGCATATAAAAACAATGGAAGGCTATACAATTTTCCCATTTAGATAGCCAAGAAAACGTGTGTGTGTGTGTGTGTGAGAAACTCACTCGGCCTGCACTTGTACCGCACACTGAGGTATTTGCTAATGGTCGGGCAGGGGTCCGTCCCAAACAAACGACTGTTGACAAGAACCTCACATCTCCGCCTGTCCTCGCATTCATCCAACATCTTCTGCAGACAGACAGACAGACACAGAGAGTCAGACAGACAGTCACAGAGAGTCAGACAGACAGTCAGACAGACAAACAGAGACAGACACAGAGGCAGACAGACAGACACAGAGAGGCAGACAGACAGGCAGACACAGAGAGGCAGACAGACAGACAGACAGTCAGACAGACAAACAGAGACAGACACAGAGGCAGACAGACAGACAAACAGAGACAGACAGACAGTCAGACAGACAGAAAGTCAGACAATCAGACAGACAGTCAGACACAGTCAGACAGACAGACAGTCAGACAGACAGAAAGACAGACACAGAGAGGCAGACAGACAGACAGAGACAGACACAGAGGCAGACAGACAGAAACTCAGACAATCAGACAGACACAGAGAGTCAGACAGACAGTCACAGAGAGTCAGACAGACAGTCAGACAGACAAACAGAGACAGACACAGAGGCAGACAGACAGACACAGAGAGGCAGACAGACAGGCAGACACAGAGAGGCAGACAGACAGACAGACAGTCAGACAGACAAACAGAGACAGACACAGAGGCAGACAGACAGACAAACAGAGACAGACAGACAGTCAGACAGACAGAAAGTCAGACAATCAGACAGACAGTCAGACACAGTCAGACAGACAGACAGTCAGACAGACAGAAAGACAGACACAGAGAGGCAGACAGACAGACAGAGACAGACACAGAGGCAGACAGACAGAAACTCAGACAATCAGACAGACACAGAGAGTCAGACAGACAGTCACAGAGAGTCAGACAGACAGTCAGACAGACAAACAGAGACAGACACAGAGGCAGACAGACAGACACAGAGAGGCAGACAGACAGGCAGACACAGAGAGGCAGACAGACAGACAGACAGTCAGACAGACAAACAGAGACAGACACAGAGGCAGACAGACAGACAAACAGAGACAGACACAGAGGCAGACAGACAGAAACTCAGACAATCAGACAGACAGTCAGACAGACAGAAAGACAGACAGTCAGACAGACAGAAAGTCAGACAGACAGAGACAGTCAGACAGAGAGTCAGACAGACAGAAAGTCAGACAGACAGAAAGTCAGACAGACAGACAGACAGAAAGTCAGACAGACAGACAGAGAGTCAGACAGACAGAAAGTCAGACAGACACAGAGAGACAGACAGACAGACAGACAGACAGAAAGTCAGACAGACAGACAGACAGAAAGTCAGACAGACAGACAGACACACACAGAGAGACAGACAGACAGACAGACAGAAAGTCAGACAGACAGACACAGAGAGACAGACAGACAGACAGACAGACAGACAGAAAGTCAGACAGACAGACAGGAAGTCAGACAGACAGAAAGTCAGACAGACAGACAGACACACACAGAGAGACAGACAGACAGAAAGTCAGACAGACAGATAGACAGACACAGAGAGACAGACAGACAGACAGACAGAAAGTCAGACAGACAGACAGGAAGTCAGACAGACAGACAGGAAGTCAGACAGACAGACAGACACACACACACACACACACACAGAGAGAGACAGACAGCTCTTTGAATGGCATGTTTTCATTCAGGTAAAAAACATTCCACTCCTTTCATTTCCCCGCAGTGGATTCCTTCCCTCTGGGCATAAAAACACACAGAGTGTAATTTTACTCCTGCACACAGTGCTGTTCATGTGTGTGTTTATAGCGTGTGGTTTTACCAAGCGCGCAACCGTAAATAACGCGTGCGTGCGCTGTCACAGATGCGGCAGTTCAAAACAGATTCTGCCACGTTGTGTGTCGCAACACATTTAAAACGCACAAAACACAAACAGCCTCATTATGATATAATACTGGGCCACACACATACAGTGGATTCACATTCACAAATAAGAAGAAGATATGGAGTTTTTTTATTTTACTTCTTTAATATGACATACTTCTGAGTGAAACGTAGTAATATTCAACAAGAAATAAAAATGTAGGACCCTAGCTAACATTCTCAACTTTTTGAAAATTTAGAAATAACATTTTCATAACTTAATGGGAGCATTAGAAAAATGTTCTTAGAATAAATTTTTTGCCGGGACAGGTTTTGGTTTTATTCATCAGGAATCATTGTTATTGTTAAATAAAACAAAAACTAATACAGGTGAAACTCGAAAAATTAGAATATCGTGCAAAAGTTCATTTATTTCAGTAATTCAACTTAAAAGGTGGAACTAATATATTATATAGACTCATTACATGGAAAGCGAGATATTTCAAGCCTTTATTTGTTATAATTTTGATGATTATGGCTTACAGCTTATGAAAACTCCAAATTCAAAATTAGAATATTGTGAAAAGGTTTTCATATCTGTAATCCATAATCATTAAAATTATAACAAATAAAGGCTTGAAATATCTCACTTTGCATGTAATGAGTCTATATAATATATAAGTTCCACCTTTTAAGTTGAATTACTGAAATAAATGAACTTTTGCACGATATTCTAATTTTTCGAGTTTCACCTGTATATATATAAAGCATTTTCAGTAACCGAAATAAAGCTAAAATAAAATATAAATATTAAATGAAAATCTTAAAAAACTTAAATGAAAATTAGAAATGTTGGAAACTTGGCAACTAACTGAAATAAATAAGTTGAAGTACTAAAATTACCAACAAAATCTAACTAAAATTAAAATAATTTAATTAATAATATTAATACATTATTAATAATAATAATTGAATTTAAAAATTCAAATAAATTTACCACTAAAATGACCAATTAAAAAAATGAAAGCTAATAATAAATATATATAAATTTATAAAATATTATATTATAAATATTTTATAAATAATGTGCATTACCTGCAAAGATGTAGACACATGACAGGAAGTGATGTCATTCACGGAGTGTGTTCCAGCACTGCTGTAAGTGGATGGGCACTGAGGTGAGTGGGCGGGGTCTTTTCTGCCGTAGAAAGCCGATTGGACGGTGATGGAGGTTCTGGGCGGGCAGCGGACAGTCAGGAATTCTCCGTCACACGCCTGTTCAGTGTAATTCCTCAGCACACGGGACAGATAACCTTCCATTGAAAGAAAACACAGCTGTTATTATCTTTCACTGTAAACTATCATCTTCTCACATATCTCATTTTCAAATTCTGAAAAAAACAAAACATGAGTGTGATTTGTCTGTGCAATCCGTCAATGCTAGAGTGTTGCTAAGGTGTTCTGACCCACTCAATAAATTATTCAGTACGAGAAAGAAAAATTAACCACAAAAATACTGTTAAATGAGTGCTTTTACTTTCTGTTTAAGTAGGTTCAACAAAGAAAGTGTTTCATCCTAACAGTCCAGCTTCACAACGGAAAGAAGCGATTTACACAAACGCTTCCGTGCCGAGTGAGTGATGTCAGCTCATCAAAGGAATAATGGACACACAGACACACCAAGCACTAAACATTACCTCAATATACACAACCAGCCCAGACCTGTAGGGATCAGACCACCAAAGGCTCAACACACACACACACGTTGGGTTTCCATGTCTTATGGGGACTTTCCAGAGACAAAATGATTTTTATACCGTTTAAACTGTATATTCTCTCCCCTTACACTAACCCGACCCCTAAACCTGCCCATCACACAAAACTTTCTGCATTTCTACATTATTCTAAAAAGTAGTATGATTTATATGCTGTTTTTCTCATGGGGACCCAAAAATTTCTCCCCTCAAGGATTTCAGATATTGCCATATTGCGATCTTTGTGGGGACATTTTGTCCCAATAATGTAGGGATTACCAGGACCACACACACACACACACACACACACACACAAAATCAAGGCTCCTTCATCCTCTATTAATCTTAATGAGCTCCATTTGTCACGGTCACTGCATTTAGACACAGTTACAGTTACAACACCACAGAACTCAGGGGGCGGGGCTTATGACATCAGGAAACACACATTTAACTATTCAAAGCTTGTTATTCATCAGAGAGGAAGACGCAGAGAGTGACTCTTTATTCTTTATTCCTAAAATTCATTGTGTTCATCTCAATCAGAGACGCTAGTCACAAATGTGAGCTTAAAGTCTTTTTTTTTATGGAATTGGGATGAAAATTTGTATGGAATTTTGTTTTATATGGACCCTTCTGTGTAGACGCGTTTACTGGCATGAGGGCAGGGCAACCTGTCAATCACATGAGATGGACCAATAGCAAACCACAGCCATTCAACAATTCAATCAGTTTCTGATGGACAAAATCAAGTCCCGCCCTACTTTTTGTTGTTTTGTTCGAGAATCTGTTTCACTCGGATATCCGTCACACTAGGGAAGAAAACGCTCGCAACTTCCATTTCATGCTGACTTTAACATGAAAACGTTTTTTTTTTTTTTTTTTTTTAACAGACTGAATTTTCTTTCAAATCTGACATTGTCGCGATATCATGTTAATGATAACATTCACATCAAATAATAAAATACTATTTATAACACATGGCGAGAGCTTTTCGTTAAGATTCCCTTTCCCAATGGGAGTTTCCTGGTAATTGCATGCCTTTTTATTATAAAATATAATAGATTAATAGCAATCAATTATATTTTAAAGAAAGTAAAAGTATGGTCACCATGATTTAATGTGTTGTAATCAGCCTGATAAATACCAAAAATAACAAAGACACTCAAATGCATGATAAAATAATGAAATAATAATGTTGAAAGCGTGGTGTGATACAGAAGGCCTGTTCTCCTGCTCATGAAAGGAATGCTGTACAATCCACTCGGGATTCCTCGGAGGGCTTTAGGCTTTCCGAACACAATCCCTCCTGCTATTGTTCTCGGAAAGAAGCCAACATTCCAGCCGCTGATTGACAGCTCCTTTCACCAATCAGGGCTCAAATGACAGACAGCACCTGTGTGGGATCTCCAATCAGAGAACGGCCTCTAGGCCACTGATCACACCAATATAAAGCGCTTCAAAGCAGCTCAGGTGCAGGTTTACCTGAACACAACATACAATAAACAGAAGACAAGAATAAAACCAGGTCAAAACAGACAGAAAGAGCCAGAGCTGCAGGGAAGAGTGCAACAGTCGGGTTCCGGAAGTAAAAAACCTGTTCATTTTCTCCATAGGGAAATTGATTTTAAACAGTAACTTATAAACCTTTAACGACCGACCTACTGTATGCTACGAGGTTGTTAATCGATAGCATTTGCTTCTGTTAAAGCCGTCAGCCCGCGTTATTTCAGCTTAGTTTTAAAATAATAGGGTTTAACAGCAGAATTTGTGGTGAAAAACTACATTTCCCAAGATGCCGTACAGAAAAATTCCACCAATCAGAGTCGAAACAAGCAACACACGCCAAAAAGATCTTGTTAGCCCCGCCCACTAATCAACATTTGTAAATTAGTAGTTTTGTTTCGCCATCGTTTTTAATTCGATTATGCTGTTTGCAATGCCTCATGGGATTGTAGTTCTTTCACTCACTAAAGCCGTTAAGTTCACAGTTTTGTACCTTTGTCTTTTAGTCTGATTTTCAAATACTTTTTTGCTTCATATCAAAGTTTGTAGTGTTGTGATTCATCTCGTAGCTGATTGGCTTGGTTCATGGCTTATAACGCTTTTTTAGAAGACTTTTAAAAAATCAGGGGAAAAACTAATGGAAAAAATACTTCAGGGAGTGGGCACTAATGCACTCTATTATGATTCCTCTGAAAAATTAAAACAATTCAAACTGACAGATTCAAAAGAGTGTTTGAAGTGGCATACTTCAAAGAGGCCACTTAAAAAAAAAACTATTGTTTGAAATGTTTAGCATGATGCACACTATCTATATAGTTTGTTATATCTATGTACTTACTATGTGCAGTAAGTCATACTCTAGTATTTCATTCTAGACACTATGGCTGTGTTTGGAATTAAATACTAGTACACTGCTAATGGCAAACGACATATTGTAGTATACACTGAATACTGCCTAGTGTTATTGTAGTATTGTTTAAAGCTGCAGTCCGTAGTTTTTCCTCTTTGTCGCCATCTCTGTTTGAAATCTGCAATTGCAGTTATTCGCGGAATTATCAACTTTACGTGGGTTGTGCCTCGACACGGCACAGCGCGGATGAACACAATGTTTGAGGAGAATGTGCGGCTGTCAGTCACCGCGCCGGTGTGGATACTGGCATTCGCAATCACAGATTACACTTTTTGGAAGTATGACCAACATAAGAATTTTCACCGGAAAATGTCTGAACAAGTAAGAAACATCCACTTTTGTTCTGACCAACTAAAGGGAAAAAAGCATTGCAGTAAATCGCGCTGATTAAATCAAACGATCGCTTATCATACCACGTCAAACCGTGCAAAATATACTTTTTTCTCAAATTGTTAATGTTAACAACGTCAGCATTGCGTGACTACATTCAATGGGTATTAGAGCTACCTGTAGTTCAGTTTCCATTTCTGTGCAGTCTAACTTCTAATTGTCATACCAATAAATGAATGTTCCTTAGAACGGGTTCTTTTTGAAATACAAACACACGTATCTGTTATCAGATGCAAATTTATTGCATTAATCAATATTCCGAGGCACGGAATAAAAGCCGTCTCTGCGTCCGTTTTGAACCCCTTCAAGAGTTCACGCCACCTTTCAAAAGCCCTTCCGATATCCCTGTTTTCGCATGGGTCCGGTTGCAGTCTCTTTTTTTCTGTAAAGTCTGTAAACTCCGAAAGTCTTTTGCATTTTACAGCGGGTGAATCTGTTGTCACTGGTGATTGTCGTTTGAACCTTTCTGGATCCGCCATCAAATTGATAAGTTTAATTATATCAAGTGCTGTGAGAAAAGGCTAAAAATCTCCACCTCCAGCATCCTCACACTCGATATAGCCTACTAGCCGAGACTCTTCTTAATGTGTACAGATGTGTGTGTACAGATGTGTGTGTGCAGATGTGGCGTAATGACTCAAAGACATGCTCGAATCTCCCGTGGAAATCCACCAGTACCACTGGAATTAAAAACATTATTACAAGCTTACTGCTTTGAATCGAGCTAAGGCAAGCAGAGAGTTATGAACACTGGCTGGTTATGTATTTTCTCAAATATATATTTTGGATACTTTTTAACCCAAAAAAGCTACGGACTGCAGCTTTAAATACAATTAAAGTATTTATTAATATTTTGAATTAGCTTTTACTTATATTTTCAGTTTGTTTTAGTAATTTTGTTTAATTTTGTAATTTTTATTAGTTTTCTTTTTCATTTCATATTTCTATTTATCTATTTAACCAGCTAACTGTCACACCTTACACTTAAAAATTAAAGTGTAAGAAAGTTGTAGAAGTCAAAGTTTACTGTTGAGTAAACTGAACTAAAAATTCACTGAACTAAATGTTTTTAATTTCATGACGAATATATATTTTACAAAATAATTTTGACTAGAAAATCAAAGCCATATGTCTAACCAAGTAATGTTCTAAATTTGAAGTTGATATCATACAAATTTAACCTGCTAAAAGGTTTAAAAGTGCTGTTTTCATGATAACACAATGTTCTATTTCAAAACGGGTTTCACAGGATGAATTTTGAGTCTTTCGAATGATATAACTAATTTATGATTGCTAAAATATGTGATAGGGAAAAAAGACAATAAAAAAAGTGCCAAGTGACATTGATAGTTCACAGGCCAATTTATATTTATTTGTTTTAATATTAGTTGTTTTAACACTTCATCTCAAATTTATTTTTATTTCAGTTAATTGGCAATGCAACTTTTCTAATTTTAAGTATTTTATGTTTAAGTTTTTCAAGTTTTTTCCCATTTAATATTTATTTTTTAGTCTCTTTCAGCTATATTTCAATTAATTAAAAAAAAAATTTGTTTTAGCTTTAGTTAACAATAACTCAAATACTGTATGGGAAGTAATATGTAGAATGTAAAAAACAGTAGTACTGTTGTAACATGACATCACTAATGCAATGTTTTAAATAATTGTGTTTAATCTAATTTTTGGAATTCATGTCAAATATGTTACAAATCATAGTGGAAATAGATGTAGGTCACGCTGAGTGCATTGCATTGTGGATTAAAATGTTGCAAACTAAAATTTTGGCAAAAGTAGTGTTGATTGAATACCGGAAAAATAATATAAAAAGTATAGTAGTACTAGGAATGGCTATTCCGAACACAGACCAAAGAGAAAAAGTGGAAGTGACATGTCATGTGCTCAGTCATGTGATGTGAGAGGGGGTCATTTACTGCCCTCCTAGTGCCCGAAAACACAGACACTGGAGGAGAGATGCTCAATTATAAACAGAGTGGCAAAGACAGAGAGAGAAAACAGGCCGTGTGTGTGTGTGTGTGTGTGTGTGTGTGTGTGTGTGTTAGTTGTGCTGGAGTTTTCCTCTGTTTAAAAGATGCTGAGCTGTGATTGGTGGAGAGAGATGACGGGCGAATTCCACATGTCTGCAGAGTAACATGAAGCAAAACACAATAAACACACTGACACATGCACACACACGCACAATCCAGCAGTCGGCCTGTTTGGCGTTCTGTGTTATTTGTGAAAGGTGATTTGTCTGTGTGTCTGTGTGTGTGTGTGATCTGTATGTATGTATGTGATGTGTGTGTATGTGATGTGTGTGAATGTGTCTGTGTCTGTGTGTGTGTGTGTGTGTGTGTGTGTGTGTGTGTGTGTGTGTGTGTGTGTGTGTGTGTGTGTGTGTGTGTGTGTGTGTGTGTGTGTGCGTGTGTGTCTGTGTGAGACTGTGTGTGTCCTGCATACTTTCTTATTTTCTGAACATTTGACATTCAACAGGAGCAGAAACAACAATCTGAAAACCGACAGCATCCACACAAACAGACACTGCTCATAAAGAGCGAGTCAATCTTCAAATGTGGTGAATTTTTTACTTCATGACATTTTTTTAGCATTACTTCCAGAGAAGGATTTATTGAGCTTAAGCAAATAATAAATGAATAATGATAGAATGCGCAGAATATGATGATATGACATGATATGATTGTGTATATGACAAAAATTCATTAAAAGGGCAATAGATTAAAAACGCCTTACAAATATTTGTATAATTTTTTTGTAAATAAATATATATCTAATCATAAAACCTAATCCTTTGGGGGCAAATTCAATTTGATTAAAAAAAAACTTTAAAATTAGACAGTATGCGTATATATTCATTTAAAAAATAGTATGCAAAACACTATGCAGTATGTAATGGTGATGAGTTTCAAACAGTAGTATGATAAAATTTAGTGATATGACCGTTTAATTCAGCGAGTGCGGTCCATCATCTAAAAAATAAACGATTATTTTGCATTTTTAATTCAATTGCAAGTAAAAATGTCTCCTGATCAAATAAGGAGTGAAAAAAGAGATGGTTGAATTAACACATGCATATAATGTGACAAGAGCCGAACTGGTGCAACTAATCGTCTTTAGTCCTCAGAAGTGTTTAGCGTGACTCACTGGAGCGGCACTAAAGCGGATCTACTGCCACCGGGATATTTATGGAAAATTATAGAGCCGAGTTTAACATAAGAGAGGAGATATTAAAGAGGAATTCCCTCAAAACTTTCTCCACAACATCTCCAGCCAACAGGAACCACACACACACACACACACACACACACCCTAAACCACGCGCCGAAAGCTGAAGGGCAAATTACTGCCTCAATAAATGGACAGTGGTCACATCAAAGCTCAACATGAGGAAATGATTTATTCTAAAAACTGTCATTAACCTCGGGATGACCTGACGTGACCTCTGATGCTCAACCTCAGGAAACACACTGCGTGTGTGTGTGTGTAGAGAGAGTGTCAACATGCCACAACAATAGAGCTTAGAGGCTGCTAATGAATTACACACACACACGCACACACCAGGGGCTTAGATCTCAGCGTTTTCAAGGAATTGTTCACCCAAAAATTATTTTAAAATCTTGTTGTTATATATTCGCCCTCGTATGCTGTTATTTTTTCCTGTGGAACACAGAAATTTTGAAGAATCTTGTGCATTTGCATAAAACTTTCTCTAAATGTCTCACCTGACTCCACAAATCCACTTGATTTGATTTTCAGCAGCACAACAAACACTAGAAGGTCCAAAAACATGTTGTTCCTGTACTATTTCAGCAGCACACATGAGTCTTTTACACTTGTGATGCCATAACTATGATGATTTTTGAAGTGTTATTTAATGGTCTGGTTGGACTGGAGAGAAAGATTTGTAAGTGTGAATTGAAAAATGTGTCTCTGTATGCTGTAATTACATTTAATGACATTACATCTGCATCAAATTGCATATTTTTGGCTCAGTTTGAACCTCTGAATAAAACTGAGATGTTTTTTCCCCTCCTCAAGTATGATCTCCATATTCTCACTATATCATATCATATATCATATGAGCCATAAAAGCCTGGTGTGTATGAAAAAAACAAACATATGCAGTTTCTTTTTAGATTTTTTGAAAACATTTTGTTTAAACGTTAAATAAACTCGTTTCCATTAATTTTTTTTCTTCTAACTATTATTTCATTGATCAGACTTTACAGGGTTAATATGAGGGAAAAATGTATTTTCATGAACTAAAAGAGTTAGAGTTAGTCTAGAGACTAAAACCTAGACTGGCAGTCTGGCACTATAAATGTGACTAGAATACAAAAAGGAAATGAAATACAATTTAAGAGAAAATACTGACTGAATATGTACAAAACAATCACAGTTACATCTTAAATGTGTTTGAGTGCAGGTGAATCTGAAAACATCACATAATAAACCAAAGTGTTTGCAGCATATAAATGCAAACTATTAATGCAATAAAGTGAGGAAAAGTTTTTATGACTACTTATTTCTGAGTGAGAAAGAAAGAAAAGGAGAGCGTTTTAACGGATCAGGATGTGATCAACAAAACAAAAGCCCCTTGTTCTCATCAGCTGTGAAGGAGACCTTCTCTCTCCTCTCTCGTTCTACTTCTCCCACTGCACATGTATGCATCCATTTATCGTTCCCTTTGTTATAAATATGAGCTGTAACACCTGGAGTTGACGATTAACATCGCCACTCAGCTCAGTGACTACAATATAACTTCATATAATAAATAATGTACAACAATATAACGCATAAACATTTATCTAATCAGAATACACTGCATCTTTTAACCAGATACCAAAATTTGACCCCTTGCTAGTATGAATATGTGTTTTATGTGCACTCTTCGCAGTGATGCAATAAAATAAGCATTTTAGCTTCCCCAAATAACCTTTCACTGATCAGTTCTTAAAATAACCATTTTTGGAGAACATTTCAATAGTTTAAAGAACTTTTTGTGGAATGGAAAGGTTCTGTGGATTTTAAAGTTTCTTCATGAAACCATCGATGCCAATAAAGAAGCTTTGTTTTTTAGAGTGAAGTGTGTAAGTGTGTGTCTGTTAACTTGTGTGTGTGTTAGCAGGTTAAGTGATGTTGGCTAGTGAGAGAAACAGATAAGCTGATATGTGTTATATGCATCAGCAAAATATGGCTAGAATAATGACGGAACACACATCAGACAGTCCAGAACGGTCACCACAATACATAAATAAATAAACGAGGCTGAGGTCAAAAAACGAGGTCAACACTTAGCATTAAAACATGCACATTTACTTTATTATCTCAGTTTCCACTAAAATATGAAGCAGCACAACTGTTTTCAATATTGATAATAATCAGAAATGTTTATTGAGCATCAAATCATCATATTAGAATGATTTCTGAAGGATCATGTGACACTGAAGACTGGAGTAATGATGCTGAAAATTCAGCTTTAATCACAGGAATAAATTACAGTTTAAAATATATTCAAATGGAAAAATATATATATATATTCTCAAATGTTTCTCATGAAAGAAAGACCCCAGATTAGTTCTCAAAAGTCTCTGAAACTGCTCAGATTTGCCAAGATACTGAAGTCTACAATCAAAAGTCTCAATATGAGCTCAACTAATTCTCATTGAATTCTTCCAAAATCAATTGATCTGAGCTGCAATACACATTCATTGTAGGGATATACTATACTCTACTCATCAACAAATGTCTTATATGTTTCCATTTTAATTTCTCCTGAGGGCTTTGAGGTGCTGATATGACACACACACACACCACCCAGACAGCGTTTTGCCATAGACATAACAACCCAACCACAGGATCTGCTCAAACACAACTAGCCTGACGCTGTGTGTGTGAGTGTGTGAGAGAGAGAGAGCGAGAGAGAACACACAGAGGTGTTTTGATGAAGCACTTCTGCAAAACATATGAAATGTGACGTGTTTGCTCCAGACAGTGATCCAAACTAGACTTACATTTTCTGAAGAAAAATGTTTTATAAAGTGTGAGCGGTGCTTATCTGAGCATATCTAGCTTATCTGCTTATCTAGCTGTTTGCCAGTGTGTTTCTAGGGTGTTCTGAGTGTTTGCCAGTGTGTTTCTAGGGTGTTCTGGGTGTTTGCCGGTGTTTCTAGGGTGTTCTGGGTGTTTGCCAGTGTGTTTCTAGGGTGTTCTGGGTGTTTGCCGGTGTTTCTAGAGTGTTCTGGGTGTTTGCCAGTGTGTTTCTAGGGTGTTCTGGGTGTTTGCCAGTGTGTTTCTAGGGTGTTCTGGGTGTTTGCCAGTGTGTTTCTAGGGTGTTCTGGGTGTTTGCCGGTGTTTCTAGGGTGTTCTGGGTGTTTGCCAGTGTGTTCTGGGTGTTTGCCAGTGTTAGGGTGTTCTGAGTGCTTGCCAGTGTGTTTCTAGGGTGTTCTGAGTGTTTGCCAATGTGTTTAGGGTGTTCTGAGTGTTTGCCAGTGTGTTTCTAGGGTGTTCTGAGTGTTTGCCAATGTGTTTCTAGGGTGTTCTGAGTGTTTGCCAGTGTGTTTCTAGGGTGTTTGCCGGTGTTTGCCAGTGTGTTTCTAGGGTGTTTGCCGGTGTTTGCCAGTGTGTTTCTAGGGTGTTCTGGGTGTTTACTGGTGTTTCTAGGGTGTTCTGGGTGTTTGCCAGTGTGTTTCTAGGGTGTTCTGAGTGTTTGCCAGTGTGTTTCTAGGGTGTTCTGGGTGTTTGCTGGTGTTTCTAGGGTGTTCTGGGTGTTTGCCAGTGTGTTTCTAGGGTGTTTGCCAGTGTTTCTAGGGTGTTCTGAGTGTTTGCCAGTGTGTTTCTAGGGTGCTCTGAGTGTTTGCCAATGTGTTTCTAGGGTGTTCTGAGTGTTTGCCAGTGTGTTTCTAGGGTGTTCTGAGTGTTTGCCAGTGTGTTTCTAGGGTGTTCTGAGTGTTTGCCAGTGTTTCTAGGGTGTTCTGGGTGTTTGCTGGTGTTTCTAGGGTGTTCTGGGTGTTTTTGAGTGTGTTTCTAGGGTGTTCTGAGTGTTTGCCAGTGTTTCTAGGGTGTTCTGAGTGTTTGCCAGTGTGTTTCTAGGGTGTTCTGAGTGTTTGCCAGTGTTTCTAGGGTGTTCTGGGTGTTTGCCAGTGTGTTTCTAGGGTGTTCTGAGTGTTTGCCAGTGTTTCTAGGATGTTCTGAGTGTTTGCCAATGTGTTTCTAGGGTGTTCTGAGTGTTTGCCAGTGTGTTTCTAGGGTGTTTGCCGGTGTTTCTAGGGTGTTCTGAGTGTTTGCCAGTGTGTTTCTAGGGTGTTCTGAGTGTTTGCCAGTGTGTTTCTAGGGTGTTCTGAGTGTTTGCCAGTGTGTTTCTAGGGTGTTTGCCAGTGTGTTTCTAGGGTGTTTGCCAGTGTGTTTCTAGGGTGTTCTGAGTGTTTGCCAGTGTGTTTCTAGGGTGTTTGCCAGTGTGTTTCTAGGGTGTTCTGAGTGTTTGCCAGTGTGTTTCTAGAGTGTTCTGAGTGTTTGCCAGTGTGTTTCTAGGGTGTTCTGAGTGTTTGCCAGTGTGTTTCTAGGGTGTTCTGGGTGTTTGCTGGTGTTTCTAGGGTGTTCTGGGTGTTTGCCAGTGTGTTTCTAGGGTGTTCTGAGTGTTTGCCAGTGTGTTTCTAGGGTGCTCTGAGTGTTTGCCAATGTGTTTATAGGGTGTTCTGAGTGTTTGCCAGTGTGTTTCTAGGGTGTTCTGAGTGTTTGCCAGTGTGTTTCTAGGGTGTTCTGGGTGTTTGCCAGTGTGTTTATATGGTGTTCTGGGTGTTTGCTGGTGTTTCTAGGGTGTTCTGGGAGTTTTCCAGTGTGTTTCTAGGGTGTTCTGAGTGTTTGCCAGTGTTTCTAGGGTGTTCTGAGTGTTTGCCAATGTGTTTCTAGGGTGTTCTGAGTGTTTGCCAGTGTGTTTCTAGGGTGTTCTGGGTGTTTGCTGGTGTTTCTAGGGTGTTCTGGGTGTTTGCCAGTGTGTTTCCAGGGTGTTCTGAGTGTTTGCCAGTGTTTCTAGGGTGTTCTGAGTGTTTGCCAGTGTGTTTCTAGGGTGCTCTGAGTGTTTGCCAATGTGTTTCTAGGGTGTTCTGAGTGTTTGCCAGTGTGTTTCTAGGGTGTTCTGGGTGTTTGCCAGTGTGTTTCTAGGGTGTTCTGAGTGTTTGCCAGTGTTTCTAGGGTGTTCTGGGTGTTTGCTGGTGTTTCTAGGGTGTTCTGGGAGTTTTCCAGTGTGTTTCTAGGGTGTTCTGAGTGTTTGCCAGTGTTTCTAGGGTGTTCTGAGTGTTTGCCAATGTGTTTCTAGGGTGTTCTGAGTGTTTGCCAGTGTGTTTGTAGGGTGTTTGCCGGTGTTTCTAGGGTGTTCTGGGTGTTTGCCAGTGTGTTTCTAGGGTGTTCTGAGTGTTTGCCAGTGTGTTTCTAGGGTGTTTGCCAGTGTTTCTAGGGTGTTCTGAGTGTTTGCCAGTGTGTTTCTAGGGTGTTCTGAGTGTTTGCCAGTGTGTTTCTAGGGTGTTTGCCGGTGTTTCTAGGGTGTTCTGGGTGTTTGCCAGTGTGTTTCTAGGGTGTTCTGAGTGTTTGCCAGTGTGTTTCTAGGGTGTTTGCCAGTGTGTTTCTAGGGTGTTTGCCGGTGTTTCTAGGGTGTTCTGGGTGTTTGCCAGTGTGTTTCTAGGGTGTTCTGAGTGTTTGCCAGTGTTTCTAGGGTGTTCTGGGTGTTTGCTGGTGTTTCTAGGGTGTTCTGGGAGTTTTCCAGTGTGTTTCTAGGGTGTTCTGAGTGTTTGCCAGTGTTTCTAGGGTGTTCTGAGTGTTTGCCAATGTGTTTCTAGGGTGTTCTGAGTGTTTGCCAGTGTGTTTGTAGGGTGTTTGCCGGTGTTTCTAGGGTGTTCTGGGTGTTTGCCAGTGTGTTTCTAGGGTGTTCTGAGTGTTTGCCAGTGTGTTTCTAGGGTGTTTGCCAGTGTTTCTAGGGTGTTCTGAGTGTTTGCCAGTGTGTTTCTAGGGTGTTCTGAGTGTTTGCCAGTGTGTTTCTAGGGTGTTTGCCGGTGTTTCTAGGGTGTTCTGGGTGTTTGCCAGTGTGTTTCTAGGGTGTTCTGAGTGTTTGCCAGTGTGTTTCTAGGGTGTTCTGAGTGTTTGCCAGTGTGTTTCTAGGGTGTTTGCCAGTGTGTTTCTAGGGTGTTCTGAGTGTTTGCCAGTGTGTTTCTAGGGTGTTCTGAGTGTTTGCCAGTGTGTTTCTAGGGTGTTCTGAGTGTTTGCCAGTGATTGATCACTGGCCAAAATAGTCCCTCTTTTAAAGGGTTAGTTCACCCAAAATTTAAAATGATGTCATTAATGACTCACCCTCATGTCGCTCCAAGCCCGTAAGACCTCCGTTCATCTTCAGAACACAGTTTAAGATATTTTAGATTTAGTCCAAGAGTTTTCTGTCCCTCCATTGAAAATGTATGTACGGTTTACTGTCCTTGTCCAGAAAGGAAATAAAGACATCATCAAAGTAGTCCATGTGACATCAGTGGGTTAGTTAGAATGTTTTGAAGCATCGAAAATACATTTTGGTCCAAAAATAACAAAAACTACGACTTTATTCAGCATTGTATTGTCTTCCGGTTCTGTTGTGGATCCGCGTTCAGTGACGCTGCTGACGTAAGACGCTGCTGACGTGTGTCTGGTGCGCCCGAGCTTCGTTTACAGTCTGAGGGAGACGCACGCTGGAAACAAAACAATCTTCACAAACATGTCTAAGGATTTCCACACAGAGGAAGACTTGCATTTTTTTGCCCAGCCATATTTATTTGAACCCGAATACA
The DNA here is from genome assembly GCF_029890125.1 of Rhinichthys klamathensis goyatoka. Classification (NCBI taxonomy): domain Eukaryota; kingdom Metazoa; phylum Chordata; class Actinopteri; order Cypriniformes; family Leuciscidae; genus Rhinichthys; species Rhinichthys klamathensis. Next base: position 34,347 of record NW_026607333.1, read on the forward strand.
CGGACGCACCAGACACACGTCAGCAGCGTCTTACGTCAGCAGCGGCACTGAACGCGGATCCACAACAGAACCGGAAGACAATACAATGCTGAATAAAGTCGTAGTTTTTGTTATTTTTGGACCAAAATGTATTTTCGATGCTTCAAAACATTCTAACTAACCCACTGATGTCACATGGACTACTTTGATGATGTCTTTATTTCCTTTCTGGACAAGGACAGTATACCGTACATACATTTTCAATGGAGGGTCAGAAAACTCTCGGACTAAATCTAAAATATCTTAAACTGTGTTCTGAAGATGAACGGAGGTCTTACGGGCTTGGAGCGACATGAGGGAGAGTCATTAAAGTCCCTGTAAAGGCAATTTCAAAAAAAAATTCTAAACACATTATAAATGTTAGAAATGTATTGCTAAAACATATTACAAAGACTGTGAACTGTGAAGTACTGAATTGTGGAGTTAGATCGTTAAACAGTTTTTCACCATTGATATTTTACGGATTTTCTGGGCGGGGCTAAAACAGGGCTCGATGACGCACTGGAGCCCTTGAGCTCCTGGACACGCCCCTACTTGATGACGCACTAAAGCCGCTGAGGCTGGCCGCTCCTAACAATATTATAGAGCACATCCATCGGTGTCCTTGTTTAAATTTCCGAAAAACGATTACATCAAGAAGAAGTGGATTAATTTTGTGAAGAGCCACCTTGATGGAGAGCTGAGGATCACCGCCAAAACCTGCCTCTGTAAGTAATCATTTTACACGGGATAGTTTTATAAACTTTCGTCGGAGATAACTGTCTGGGATTCACTGATAATCCGCTGTTACTGGTGAATGGGGCCGAACCGACTCCCGCCTCAGCCTTCATCCTCCCGTCGCGCCGACAACTGGTGCCATTCGGCAGTGCGTGCCCACCGTGCGAGCATCCATTCCGGCTGTAGAGTTGAGTGAGGCGAGTCGACGACGGCAGCTTTCCCGCGAGTGGGCGTGGTTTCAGCGCAGCCAGTGGACACGCCCCCAGCGTTTGAGAGCAGAGATTACTGCTCATTTTTTCAAGATTTTGATAGCTTATTTTATGTACTTGCTGGCTTTTTTTATCATTCAAATTTGGCTGGGTGACTAATAACACATTTTTCTGTGGTGTGACAAACTCAAAACACATACTTAATTTTGACTTTACAGGGACTTTAATGACATAATTTTCATTTTTGGGTGAACTAACCCTTTAAGTCTCTGTGATATTCTGGTCTGTAGAAACGGCTCAGGATCTTCCTTCACTGTAAGTCTTTTTTAGAACACCTCTCCTTAAGACACATAATTTGAAAACTCCAAAGCCATAAATCAAACCATAAAGCCATAAAGTGTGTGTGTGTGTGTGTGTGTGTGTGTGTGTGTGAAGGAGAGAGAGTGAGAGAGAGTGTGTGTGTGTGTGTGTGTGTGTGTGTGTGTGTGTGTGTGTGTGAGAGAGAGAGAGAGCCCTGCTGGAAAAAGGGTCTTGGTGTTGGTGGGGAAGGGGGTCTTTTCTACAAACAGAAGGCAGTGGTTTCAAGTTCCACCTCCGGAACAAAGTCCCTCATCTCACACACACACACACACACACACACACACACACACACACACACACACACACACACACACACACACACACACACACACACACACACACACACACACACACACACACACACACACCTCTAACCTCTTGGCTCTCTGGAGTATAAAGGTTATTAGAGCGACTCTCACCTCAGCTAAACTCTCTGATTTCAAGCATTTACTCTCTTCCGACAGGGAGATTTTTCCTTCTTGGCAGAAACGGGACGGAGAGATGGAGTGAGATTACACTCGTAATGTGACCAGAGTTGTGAGCGTTTGGTAACAGACAAATTTATAAAGAAAAACACAGCCTGCAATATATAAACTTATTGCTTTTGACTGAATATACACAATTTAAAACTGGAATCAAAATTACTTTCTTCATTTGTGTACTCAGCGCAAGTTATTTTATATATAACATATTTCATTATATTTAATAGACCGCAAAAGTTTGGGATCATTAATATTTTTGATATAGATAGAAATTAATACTTTTATTCAGCAAGGATGCATTAAACTAATCAAAAGTTACAGACAGGTTGCTAAACAGGATTTTTGAAAATTGATTTCAACATTGATAATAATCAGAAATGTTTCTTGAGCATCAAATCATCATATTAGAGTGATTTCTGAAGGATCATGTGACACTGAAGACTGGAGTAATGATGCTGAAAATTCAGCTTTCATCACAGCAATAAATTATATTTTAACAATATATTTAAATTGCAATAATACTTCACAATATTACTGTTTTTACTGTATTTTTGATCATATAAATGCAGGCTTGGTGAGCAGAAGAGACTGAAAAAGAAAAAAAGAAATCTTACCGAACCTTTTGAACAGTAGTTTATATGGTTAATAATATAATCAAAGACTGATGGGGAACAAAAACATTAACCCATAATATCACAGCCAAATATAACGAGCCAATCAAATCCAGAAAGATCAAATCAAGTCCCACACTACATCATTTCCTGCTGAATGCTTTATTTCACTTGAAAATATGCTTTTATGAAGCTTTTCTTCTGATATCACTAGAGACTTCACCTCATTTTAAATGCGTTTATCAAAAATGCTGAAGTTACTGAGTGCACCTTTAAATGTAATTTCACAAGGACTCTCCGACTGAAGCACATGATTGACAGAACGACAGTCTGTCATCTGATCATCAAACGCTTTGACCTCAGCTGACCTGCTGACCTTTTAACAGCCCCACATCACATTCAGCGCTTCAATAAGCCCCGCCCACAGCTTTATGCCTACTTTCACTGTGTAGTGAACACACACACAATGAATCTAAGTGTGTGTGTGAAGCTAATTAACCAAGATGAAACACAGCATACACACACACACACACAAAGGCATGAGGTTCCTGTAGGACAGATGTACAGGCCTGTTGCTCGGCAACAGAAGCTCTGTCTCCATCAACAACTTCTGTCACCCTTTTCAAGCACCTGTCAATCAAACGAACATTCCAGAGTGTGTGAGAGTCTTTCAGAGTCACAGGACCGGTCCTGTGTGACCCAACAGAGCCACAACTCTGTGTGTTCGGCTGGACGTAACCAATGATATTCTGTTGAGCGTCTGTTCTTTGACAGGACAGCTCGACTGTTGCAGCTCACAGCAATCCCACAAAAACACGTCCTGGTCATATTTCAAAACAATTATATTTTACTTCAACATAAGAATCCTATAGCCTGGGATTTTCTCACTGATGAATCCCGTTATTTTAATATGAATGAAAACAATTTTATTTACCTTTTTTAATCTAAATCGGCAGAAATGAAAGGCAATTAAAGTACAGCAAATATTACCATGACGTATACATTTTTTATATTTTTTTTCTCATTTCAGCAATAATGTTGCAGTGGAAAAAGAGGCTTCATTTTATATATATATATTTTTTTTTTATTATTATTAAGAAGACTATTTTTTTGCATTGCAACATTAATACTGCAAAGTGAAAAAAAATGTTTTAAATGATTTTTTTATATATTTAGAATATTTTAATACATATATCCTGACATGATTTTAGTTCTTCATGTAATTCTCCCATTAAGTCTTCTTCTGTCTTCTATAGAGCTGCTTTGAATCAGGTCGTATTTATGTAAATCACTATACAAATAAACCTGACTATCAACTGATTTAAATTCTTCGCCCAAAGCAAAGCTGTGTACATTTGAGTAAATTAAGAAGAGAAATGCAAACACAATTCGATTAAAAACAGATTCCCATCACACACTGAGATCTGCCACATCACAGCTGTTTCTGATCAATTCATATCTGAGTCCTTTATTTCTTCACAAGACAAACACACAACCTTCATAAACCTCAGGTTCTGTTTGTGTATCTTCATCAAACCAGCATAACACTTTGAAACAACAGAGTTCATGAAATCAATGCTTCATGCATTTATCTCATACAGGATCGCTATATGAATACTGTATAATATACAATGGTGCTCAATAGACTTTCTGAATTCATGTTGATCATTTCAACTTTTCACTCAAATTCCAACTTGATAACTCAAATTGATAATATAATTTGTAATAAAAAATCGATTAAATAAAAAAAAACTACAATTTACTATAAAGACTTATGAACTGTATAAGATGACATGTAACAGTGTAACCCTATGAGCGCGCGCGCGCACGTGCAGTTTCTCTTTGATCGCGTGGCTCACGGAAGTTCCCGCGAAAGAATTTAAATTACACTCCGTTTCACTTATTTACACGAGGATGAAATAAACGTGCGCATGTGACATCGCCACCTCAAAAATGCATAAAACGAAAAAAATAAAGCTGGAAAGTTTTAAAACACAATCCTGTGATTTTTTACTAAACGCGTGTGAATTTATTCAAATTTAAAGGGATATTATACATATAGTCCTATCATAAAGTGTGCATACGCAAACTTATTGTAGGATGATGATGGTGCGTGATGATGATGATGATGATGATACCTGAGAACTCCTGTGAAGTCTTAGTGAAGCCAGTCAGACACGAGATTCCCAACAACAGCAGTGAATATGAGACATCGGGGAAAAACATCCTTAAATGTCCCATCAGATCCGATGATTCCTGAGGATCAGACTGCAGGACATGAAGAGATGTCTGATTCCATGACTTCAGTCTGGAGACACAGGAGAGAGTCGGAGGAAGAAGACCCGAGAGAGAGAGAGAGAGAGAGAGAGAGAGAGAGAGAGAGAGAGAGAGAGAGAGAGAGAGAGAGAGAGAGAGAGAGAGAGAATTCCCCCTGGTCCCAAAGTCCCTGAATTTATGCTCAGTCAGTTCAAGTCATCAGCATGACTGTCAAAATACTGTAGTATTAAAGTTTATATAAACAAAGTATTTATATAAAATAATAATAACAACAATCAAATCCAGTGAATCAAGCTTTATACTGTCTTTAATGGTGTCAGTAGGTCACTGTATTAATGCACCGTAATGTATTACTTTACACAATGATAAACGATTGCAATCACAGAAAATACCAAATTATGCACAAATAAGCGAGGTAAGGAATTTAACCTAAGACCTACAGAGGTTGGACATTGAAACTGAAACACATGGTTTTACACCACAATCATTTATTAATATGTTGTACAGCCTCGTTTTGTGGCCAATAGAGCATCAATTCATCTTGGGAATGACAGATACAGTCCTTCACAGCGTCCCTCTGGACTCAGCCGTTCCTCTTCCAGAACAGTGTCCGGGTCACATGTGATGCTGGAGGAGGAAAGCGTTTTCTGACTCGCACCTCCAAAATACCCCAAACATATTTAGATGTGGTGAGTGTGCAGGGCATGTGAGATGTTCAACTTCACTTTCATGTTCATCACACCATTCTGTCACCAGTCTTTCTGTGTGTTGGTTGTTGTTGGTTGGGTTGGTTGTTGTGTGTGCTTTCTGTGTGTATTGGGAGTATCATGCTGAAACACGCCACCTCCTTCAAGGTACAATGTTTGAGGCATTAGATGCACACGGTCCTCCAGAACGGTTCTGTAGTTCTTGGCAGTGACACAGTCGGAAATATCATGATATTGCAGCTCAAACCATCACTGATCCACCGCTGTGCTTCACAGTCTGAGTTTTACCTTTCAAACTAATGCATTTTCCATAGCACATAATAATAATATCTCCACCTATTTAAACAGGCTATTTAAAATTATTTTATCTTACCGAAACAATGTTTAAGACTTAAATAGTGCACGTTTGATGGAATGTATGAAATCACCTTATTAAACTGGAAATGACAGCATTTTTTTCCCCAAGTTGACGCCTTTGAAGATTCCAAGGTCATGTAAAGTAAATAAAGCAGATGTGTTTATGGTCCATACCTATGGTCCTTACCGTGAAAATCTCGTGATGTTTCTCCAAAACTGTAGAGACATCTATTGGTCAATATGAAGAATTGCAGTAAAGGCCTATTCATTCACAACACGACAACATATCAGCTTCCACACCAGAGGATCGCCATAGTTGTGGCGTAGACCCTGCTATTCTATTAGCTTACATTTATAACGATTTTTAAAACAATATATTATTGTTACAGTCCTTGGTGTGAAGGGGCCTCAACTCCCTGTCATCAAAACGGCATAGTCATCAGTTTAGCGACAGCGCATTTACTTCATTGCCATTTTTACAGATAGGTTTGGTTTAAATTGTTGTTTAGCAGAGAAGCCTATAATTTCGTTTAAATTTAGGTTCCAATAGTTCAATGTATCCCATTTAGTCTGTATTGGGGCATGTTGTCATTAAAGGTCAAATGTGTTTAAGTCCCCCTGTAGTCAATAATTGTATCCCATAAAACTCATCTTTGAACACAAAAAAATGACATTTAAAAGTTTTTTTTTTCTGTGATTTTTTCCCTATGGCTTAAAATAGATTGATTATGTAGAATATTAAATAGAATGCAACTCTACACCCTTGCTTCTTTTATATATGCCGATTCATGAATATTATCCTTATATTAGTCCCGCCTCCATTCAGGCCAACACAGATTCACTCGGCCAACTTACTGTAGTAACGCTGCACTGTATCGCTCTTTACAACGTTGGACAATGGTAATTAATATGATTAGCCTTTAGCAAACAACTAATAATGTATTGCTAATGGAAAAAAAAATGTTCCAGTTGGCCATCTGTCTGCCTTTTAACAATCAGAAACGCTTCAGAATGTCAGTGGAGAAAGGCATATGATATAGTCATGTCATGATGTCATACATCATGACATCTTAATATACTCATACACACCCTATATTGCTAAATCTACCCGATTTTTCATAACAGAAAAAAATACCTGGATAACCTGGCATCTCTCGAGACTCCCCTGCTAGTTCGCTGTTAATGATATGCTAATGCAGGCACGTCTTCGTGATTGGTTACAAGGTAGTTTGTGACGTCAGAAACACCAGCGATTTCAAACAGTGTTTTTGAGACGGTCTCTTTAGTTCACTGCAGTTTTAAAGAGATACTCAGCAATGCTGTTGACTTATGAATTTGCACATGGTTTGTCTTCAAGCACATTAAAAACATGACAAAAACAACACCATTTATGAATAATAATAATAAACAAAATTTTTAAGGTTTGAGTCCATACAGAAACTGACTTTCAAAAATAAATATTCACTGGGGTAAAAAAAATGTAACAATGTACCTGAAGAGTCTGTGGTTTGGTTTTGTCTTCTTGTGATGAGCATTCACACCTTCACTCACACAAACAGACCACATAACCCAGTGCTGCCATCTCAGATGTATTTAATAAATTAAAACAAGGTACAAAAAAAAACTAATGTACATTTGACTCCTCCGTCTCTCCCTTTGTTCTCACTCTGTGACTCACTAGTAAACGAACACGATAGAACAGTCAGCCCTCATCCACTGATTACGACACATTCTGGGCCCGTATGTAACGCAACACACATGCTACATGTCGGCAAGCAGCAGCCGGGCGAAACGAGAAAGAGAGAGAGAGACAGGCAGTACCTGTTAAATTACTTGAGTGCACTCAATTGTTTGTTTTGTGTGCATGTACCAACCAAATTTAAAGGGACAGTTCACCCAAAAAAATGAAAATTCAGTCATAATTTATGCAGCCTTGTGTCATTTCAAACCTGTTTGACTACTTCTTCAATCAAACACAATTTAAGAATTTTAAAAGAAAGAAATCATACTAGTTTGGAACAACATTAAGGTGGGTAAATAAGTCAATTTTTTGAGTGAACTATCATCTTTGCGGATCTCTCTTTCCCGTCGTGTAACACCCAGTCTTTACTAGTCCCCAAATATGCTGCTGACCTCATTTATATATATATATATATGTATGTATATCAAAAACAATCATAATCATTTTATCAAAAAACATCCACAACATTTTGGCAGAATTGAGTGTGAGGAGGGGTTAGACAGACAGAGATATAGAGGATAGATATAAAGCCACAGAGAAAAAACAAGTCTGTATTGGTCCCTCTCTCTGTTAGCAGCACACGTACTCGTCACCCCACGGTTCACTAGATTATTATGTGCATTTATATATATTTTATTATATATGTGTGTGTATATATATATATATATATGCTTTTTATTTCTCCAAAATAAAAAATAAAAAAACATTTACCTAACACTATTTCTCAGTTCAAACGGATGCAAATTATCACAAGGAAAACAGCCCAAGAGCCACGGAAGATCGAACGTGGGGGAATCAAAGAACGGTTTCCAGCAAACATGCCGTGAGATGCGGGGAGCGGAGATGTCGACTGTTCGGATCGCCCTACGGAGACCCCAAAATCCAATGGGAGAGTGGTTGAAAGAGAGAGAGAGAGAGAGAGAGCGAGAGCGAGAAGGACGAGTTGGAGGAAGATCCCGACTCTCAGACTGTCAGTATCATTCATGTCGCAGTGAGGGCTTCTGGGAATTGTACATTTTGGGTTTCCTCACACCGTGTCTCAGTAATCTGCGGCGTACTCGGTCCCGTGAAGGCCACGGCACACTAGGGTGAACTCCTTCACGATGTCTTTCACTCGCCGCTTGTTCACTCGCTCCCTGAGAGGATATGAAGAAAAAAGAAAACGTTTTTCATTCTCAGATGACGATACTCGAATGTGCGCATGAAGGCTTCTTTTAAAAACATTTAAAGATCTTACCAACCTCAAACCTCTTTTAAAGGGTTAGTTCACCCAAAAATGAAAATGATGTCATTAATGACTCTCCCTCATGTCGTTCCAAGCCCGTAAGACCTCCGTTCATCTTCAGAACAGTTTAAGATATTTTAGATTTAGTCAGAGAGTTTTCTGTCCCTCCGTTGAAAATGTATGTACGGTATACTGTCCTTGTCCAGAAAGGAAATAAAGACATCATCAAAGTAGTCCATGTGACATCAGTGGGTTAGTTAGAATGTTTTGAAGCATCGAAAATACATTTTGGTCCAAAAATAACAAAAACTACGACTTTATTCAGCATTGTATTGTCTTCCGGTTCTGTTGTGGATCCGCGTTCAGTGCCGCTGCTGACGTAAGACGCTGCTGACGTGTGTCTGGTGCGCCCGAGCTTCGTTTACAGTCCCAAACATGTCTAAGGATTTCCACACAGAGGAAGACTTGCATTTTTTTGCCCAGCCATATTTATTTGAACCCGAATACACGGACGCACCAGACACACGTCAGCAGCGTCTTACGTCAGCAGCGGCACTGAACGCGGATCCACAACAGAACCGGAAGACAATACAATGCTGAATAAAGTCCTAGTTTTTGTTATTTTTGGACCAAAATGTATTTTCGATGCTTCAAAACACTCTAACTAACCCACTGATGTCACATGGACTACTTTGATGATGTCTTTATTTCCTTTCTGGACAAGGACAGTAAACCGTACATACATTTTCAATGGAGGGACAGAAAACTCTTGGACTAAATCTAAAATATCTTAAACTGTGTTCTGAAGATAAACGGAGGTCTTACGGGCTTGGAGCGACATGAGGGAGAGTCATTAATGACATCATTTTAAATTTTGGGTGAACTAACCCTTTAAAACAATTCAATTCACATTTATTTGTATAGCGCTTTTCACAATACACATCGTTTCAAAGCAGCTTTACAGAAAAGTCCACATTACAATTCAGAGTCATCTGTTATCAGAGGTAACTGTCTAAGTTATGTATTTCAGAAATGTACATAATACAAAAATCACAGTTAGCGATTTTTTTTAAAAATTTAAACAATGTAATAAATCAGGCAGAAACAATGAGCTCATTGAAGTAATGAATACTCGTTTGTTAACAAATAATTATGACATTAAGAAAAATTTTGCATTTAAATTAATATTCAAGCAAACATTTTTAAAGGAGCGTGTTTTGCTTGTATACCAGAATGGTATTTGCCCTCCAGAATGGTCAAATGGCACACATGAACTCATCTCACCTAAGCACTTGTTGACTGAACGTGTCTTTCTGCTCATCAGAGACACGCGAGGACGGGAAGCCTGGCGAGCGCAGAGCTTCTTTGAGCCAAACCGTCAGCAGAGCGAAGCAATGCTTGTTCAGACAGAAGAGCACCTCTGCAAACTGGTCCATCAGACTGCGGGACGACTGACCACCGATGGCCTGCCGAAAAACCCAGATCAGACTCTAGTGCGGTTTACAGTATCATTTTACAGTAATCATCATCTATTGTGAACCTCTGGTGAAAAGTTGTGCGCTCACCTCTAGTACAGCCAATAGGAGGAGTTTACCGTTTTCCTGTACGACCCGACCCACAGGAGGAACGTCAGCGCAGTGCGGTATTAGTTCCGTCTGCAGTCAACGCAAATAAAGGAACAATTCAACACTTCACACAGCTATCGTAATTTATGATAGTATATTTCACAGGAGGGAAAGAGACACAAACTGAAGGTCAATACACACAGAGCATCTTGCCGTTCAATCAAAACAATATACATTACTGGTCAAAAGTTTGGAATAATTAATATAATTGTAAGGTTTAAATTCAATTTAAAATAATTGTTTTCTGTTTGAATATATTGTAATATGTAATTTATTCCTGTGATCAAAGCTGAATTTTCAGCATCATTACTCCAGTCTTCAGTGTCACATGATCCTTCAGAAATCATTCTAATATGATGATTTGCTGCTCAAGAAAAATGTATGATTATCATCAATGTTGAAAACAGTTGTGCTGCTTCATATATATATATATATATATATATATATATATATATATATATATGTGTGTGTGTGTGTGCACTTTTATTCAGCAAGGATGCATTAAATTGATCACAAGTGACAGTAAAAGGCATTTATTATGTTACAAAATGTTACAAAAGTTCTCTATTTCAAATAAATGCTGTTTTTTTTTTACGTACTATTCAACAAAGCATTGTGAAAAAAAAAGATCATGGTTCCCACAAAAATATTCAGAATAATCAGAAAACATTGAAAATAGGAAGGAAACATTATTAATAACAGCGGCAATAATAATTGAGCAGCAATTTCTGAAGGATCATGTGACATTGAAGACTGGAGTAATGATGCTGAAAATTCAGCTTTTAAAATAAGCTACATTTTAAAATATATTCAAATAATAGTTTTTTTAAATTGTAATATTTCACAATATGTCTTTTGACTATTTTTCATCAAATAAATGATTCCAAACTTTTGACCAGCAGTGTATTCCTATGCTCTTGGTGCGAATAGGCCTTCAGATTGTTACGACAACTTCTGACTTACAAAGAAAAGACAGGTAGATTTGACTGTTGGGGCTTCTGGGAATTTCAGTGACAGCACTCCTACGGCCAAAACACAGCGGCATTAGAGAAATCACTCTGTATTAAACATTACAGAGGCTTAGACGTTCACACACACCAAAGAAGAAGGATCCATCAGTGTTTTCTACATTTGAAACAGACTTACCACAGTGGAACACGGCTTTCACGTCAAGACTCTCTGATAAGAATAAATCGGGCTTCCGTTTGAGGGCCTATGAATCAGACAGAGCCAATGAACAGAGCACATGACTCAAACCCCGCCCCTGGAACCCTGTCAATCACTCATGTGCCACTCATGTGCCCCATCCCCATCACTCACTCCCTATATCTGTCTAGCTCTAGAAAATCAACCAAACGTACATATTTAATGCAAACAGATCAGGTAAGTAAGAAATCAACAGCAAAAAAACTAAAATACTGAAATTTAATAGAAACTAAAGGTATGATGATTTTTTTTCTCTCTTTAGCGTTTTTCACTTGTTTTGTTCACATCTGTTCAATCACTACTTTCTCTGCTCAGTTGGACTGAATGCAACAGAAATCTAAATAACATGTACGATAAAGACAACTGATGCATTAAGAAACTCATTGAGGATGAGAGGATATTTGAGAAAGACACAGAGAGAAACCGAGAGAGGGAAAACCTCATGAGAATTTCATGAGGACCAAATACATAAATGAGAGAGCCAATTCATTTGATTCAATTAATCAATTAATTGAGATGAATTCATTTAGGCTTTCATCGGTTTAAGGGCTGGAATGACACTGGAAGGGGGTAGTGGGTGCTTATGGGACTTTTGACTCTTTCAACTGTGTTAAAGTAACATGATTTACATGATTTAATTCAAAGAAATACAAAGAAATTAATACTTTTTGATTCAGCAAGGATGCATTAAATTGATCAAGTGACAGTAAAGACATTTATAATGTTACTATATATATATATATATACATATACATTTTTTTTATTTATAAAAGCTGTTAAAAGTTATGTTTTGAACTTTCTATTCATCAAAGGATCATGAAAGAATTTTTCATGGTTTCCACAAAAAACATTAAGCGGTGCAACCATTTTCAATTTCAACATAAAATGAAATGTAATAATATATATTTATATTATATTAATATATACAATATATATATATATATATATATATATATAAAAAAAAATTATATATATATATATATCTATATATATATATATATGTGTATACACACACACACACACATATATATACATACATTTATATACATGCATATTAAAATATACATAATATACAATATGTATATATACAGTATGTACATATATATATATATTTTTTTAAATTAAAATATACATTTAAAAACATGTTAATGTTCAGTTCCATTTTTAAAGGAAGCAAGAATTTTGTTTTATAATTGTATGATTAAATTAATAATTAATAATTATGGAATTTACTATTTTTTTGTGGATGACACTCAAAAAATATACTTGCATGATATAAAGCCACTGCACAGAAGAAGATCTTTATTATTTACTTATTTTATTAGTGGCCTATACATAGTACAGAATCTAAAAAAATACATCTAAATATATGAATCCAACTACACTGTAAAAACAAATGTGGCGAGATGCAACACAACCAAGTTGAGACATTTAATATAACAGCTACAAAGAGCAGGATTTTAGATCGAATGAGATCTGCACAGATCAGAGGTGTTCTGTCTGACTATTGGACGAGAGAGCTGTCAATCATCCAATGGCAAAACCCCTCAGGTCAATTCCACTCTGCCCGAGCAAAACAAGGGTCTGAAAAGACCGTGACACAGGACGGAAAGGAAGAGAAAGTGAGAAAGAAAGAGACAGCGAAAGAGAAGAGAGAAACCCAAAGTGAATGAAATAAGAAACCAAAAACACACCTGAGCTTGGAGTTGCATAAATGAATCAACAATATCAGGATGATCCCTGGGCCCTAAAATATAATAAAGATGAAACTTAAGAAATAATAATAATAATAAGAATATATACAAACAGCAACAAAACAGATCGAACAGTCATGTGGAAAGGAAAAGTCAACTGGACGGAAATAATCGCACGTGTGAGAGAAATAGGGCAGAGAAAGAGGAGGGAACATGAACGACTTGAAGGCAGTTGCGATAAAACAAAAGAGGAAAAACAAAAAAGACAGATCAATGAGTCCGTTCTGAAGGGGAGAAACAAAGAAGGGAAACAAAAAGAAGTAACGAGAGAAAGTAAAGAAACCTAAAAAACAAAAGAAACAGTGGGTTTGGAGTGGGAACCCAGGAGGCACCTGTTACTGTGATGACACTTGTGTTTCTTTCTTTCTTTTTAGTGTGTGTTTTATTTGTTTTCATTGTCTGTAAATTCAATTCATACACCCGACTAGCCCGCCGCGGCTGGTGAGTGCTTGGTTCCCACGGCCACCCCGAAAGAGCAAGGTAGCAGTCAGTCCCAAACTTCCCTCCCTTTGCTGTTCCCAAACTCCAAACAAGACCCCGCCCCCACAAACCCAGACCCCGCCCAGCCCACCAAACCCCGCCCCTTCACAGAAAACAAACAACAAACAAACGAACACACAGGCCACGGCAGATCCTCTCGGCCAAGTCACCTGAGCGGGATAAGAGTGTTATCTCACATTTCTGCTGATTTGGAAACAATGTGGTTAAAACAAAAGAACGTGAACAATGACAAACAGGAAGTGATGGATGCAAGCGTGGTTAGTGCGCTAGAGGGCACATGCAAATGACAACTGTGTGTGTGTAAAGTAGAGAGTCATGCTGGACAATTTTAGGCTGTTTTCACACTTCTTATCATGGGTTGATCCAGAGTTCGATAGCATCAAAAATGAAATTTTGTCATTATATGTCATTCACCACCAAACGAGTTGATGTTTTGACAAGATAAAAAAAGAAAATCTTGTTCATGATATGAATATACCATAAAAATGATTATTGGATTATTTACATTTTACACAATCCAAACAAATGGAACGTTTACATGCAATTCAAATACATAAATCTTAAATTTAGGCCTAAATATGTTTTGAGTGAATAGGAATTTATGTTTTGTTGTTTTAATAATAAAACGTTAACATAAATCCTGCATGTGATTTAATTTCTGCTTACATGAAAGTGCAATAATTCTGATGAAATGTAAAAAGAAATTTCTCAAATGAGAACAATCATGATTAATAATATAATACAATTTCTACAGACAAGATCATTTCAATGAAAGCTTATGTGTATGATGCCACATGGACAGTACGGCAAGCAGCAGATTTTCAAATGGTCTTGAAAAGAGATTCGGAAAATGACTGACGTCAAAGATTCCATTTACATTTGGTATTAAGATCTGTCTCAGGTGATCCAACTACAAGTGGTGAGTGAAAGAAACGGGTGTAAACAGGGGCTTAATTGTGTTATGGTTAAATAATTGATACCACATTGCACAATGCATTCTGATGCATCCCAGATAACAGTGAAGAACCGCCTACTCACCTGTCAATCAATCAGATCACACGAAATGTCTATTAATACCAGGTGTAAACAGGACTGAATGCATTCGGATCCAGATCAGAAACTCTAGTGTGAAAACGCCCTTGAAGTGAGCGTGTGTGTGAGAAACTCATTGGGAAAAAATCTCAAACAGAATAACAAGATTAAAAGTCACCACACCTTTCAGAAAACAAGAACGGTTTCAAAAACATGCTCATTTCTGAACTCTGTGTCTGTGTGCGCGGGTTTAAAAAAACAGATGCATGCAAACAACAGGAAAAAGTGACTATAAAGACATCAAAACCACATGATTTCCTTCACCCTCTGCAAATGGCTGTTCCCAGCATGCCTACCTTGCTGGAAGATGTTCAGAGTGACAGAAGTGACCAGTTCAAACAGTGCTTTGATTGGGGGGAAATGATTCGTTTCGCTGGCAAATATATGGACCATCTGCAAGAAAACAAAATTAATAAAATGAAACTCCACAAAGGAAGCAGCACATGTAGGTTTCTGCAATAAAATTTGAGACTTTTTAAGACCTGCACAAATACCGTGTCCATTCAATCTCAAAATAAAAAAATGTCAGGTTCTTATTGAGGCACACATTCAACTGCACAACATGATAATTGCAAGTTTTAAATACTCTTGAATAAGACGTCTTATTTCATATCTACATATGCATTGAAATTGGTTTATGCTCTAATATATTAATGCATACGTATTAGACGGCGATCGATATCGGATTTTGCTGATACGATAATATTATGTTTAAAGAAAGGCAATAAGATTATTGCGCCAAAACTGGTACAATTTATATGATCAATGTGTTAATGTTCTTAGTCTTTCATTTCTGTGACACGGCGGCACAGAGGGAAGCTACAAGGGTTTGCGTTGAATTAAATGCTAGATACAGGTAATTATGTAACCAAAATACCAATAATATCCAGAAAAAAATATTTAATACATAATATGAGACTTTTAATTATAAACAACCCCAAAATACAATCAAATCTTAGTCTGGAATGGCATTCCAAACTAAGATTTTGATTGTATTTTGGGGTTGTTTATAATTAAAAGTCTCATATTATGTATAAAATATTTTTTACTACTTCCAGCTGCTCATTCAAAAAGATGAGGGGCCTAAAATATGCAAATCTTACAAATATCTTCAACATATTAAATACACCAAGGGCTTGACTGTGTTTCAACAGAGGCGTGTAACACAGTCACTCGCCACTATAGCAGGTTGAATTTTAAATATATAGTTTATTTAATTGTAGTCTTCTCAAAAGGCATCTGAAATGATAATCTAACTGCAATGTGACACTACAACTCCCATGAGCACTACCTGCACACAGTGTTTGCTCATTGGTCCATTTGTGAAGCCTATTGCCTTGCACTCGCACGCTAGTGACCGACATTACACGATGGCGGCACATAATAAGCATAACAAAACCCAGAGAGTTAGGGTTCACACTTGTCAGGTTTGGTTCGAATAAAACAAACCCTGGTGTGATTGCTCTGTTAGTGCGGTTCATTTGAATAAGTGTGAACGCTGGTGCGCATCAAACAAGCGGGCCGAGACGCTGAAAAGATGGAACTCGATCCGCTTCCAAGCGAACTCTGGTGCGGTTCGACTGAAATATGAACGCAACACGGACCAAAGATGTAAACGAACCAAAAACTGGACATAATGTCACAAGATGCGACCCTAAAAAGGACAGAATCCTCAAGCATGCCTGATTTTACTTGTCATAGTCGCGATGTTGTTCATCACAGTTCAGTACAGGCATCAGAACCGCGTCTCCTCGCAGCAGATCTTGGTTTGTGTGTGTGACGGAGGGATTCCTGTCACTGTTTTGACTTCTTTACACATTTTATAAGCTCTCCAGGAGTTCTCAGCTGGTCAAAATACCATCATATGTAGCTACGCACATACAACGAGTGCATTTATCTCAGAACACAACATTGTTTTGAAGTTTTAATAATCAAATTAAGCGTCGCGTCATCGTGATTCCTGTTTTTACGACCCCGAATTTATGATCTCTTAAAATTATATTTAAGACTTTCTTATGCCGTGTAAGATATTTTAGACGGTTACGGCCTTAAACTTGATCAAACTGAACTTTTTAAGGACCCGCAGGAACCCTAACATTACTGCCTGTATAAACATTAATTTGTCATTGTGTGTGTCGTGTACCTGGCGGGTTAAGTCTAGTGCAGACGCCTGCGGTATGGTACTGTACATCTGTCCCAACATCGCACTCAGCTGAGACACCATGGGGGCAAAATCATGCAGGAGAGTTTTCACAGACTTCTCAAAGATGGCGCACACCGCCTGAGAGAGAGAGAGAGAGAGAGAGAGAGAGAGAGAGAGAGAGAGAGAGAGAGAGAGAGAGAGAGAGAGAGAGAGAGAGAGAGAGAGAGAGAGAGAGAGAGAGAGAGAGAGAGAGAGAGAGAGCAGAATTAAATCTGTCCTGCACACAAATACTGCTTCCATAGTGAGCAATGACTATGGTACAATTTAAAGGTGATGCAGAATAAGCAGCTTCTCACCTCCACAACCTGCGAGTCATTCAGCCATTTACTGAGGACCGTCTGTATCAGTGCAAAGACTTGCTGGAGCACCACCACCACCTAAAACACACAAACACACTATAGTCCACCTCTGACACACGGAAACACATGCTTCGGTGTGACCGTGGAGAGCAGGTGTGCTTACAGGGTTGGGGCCGGTCTGAGGCGGGGCTGATTTGATGGGCGGGGCGTTCTCTCCTGACTCCTCCTCCTGTTTGGTGATGTCCAGCGTGGTGAAGAGATTGGACAGCAGACCGAGGATGTGAATAATGGCCAGTTTATTCGAGGGGTTGGGCTGAAAAGAGAAAACAGGGTCAGATTGTTATTCGATATGCCTTTTCATTTTAAAGGGTCATACTTCACAATCAATTTACAATTTATATTTTGTCGAGACTTCATGAAGATTATCAGTCGTTATTTAGACATCCATCGCCCCTCTCAATCATACTTTGGATTAAACCGACTGTTTTTGTTATGTTTATGTTTTTGTTGTGTACCTTTAAGACAACTGTATATAATGACATAAATTGTGAGTGGCTATACTTTACATATTAACATAGCTCAAACTGTTGTTCATCAGGGCTGAACGTTTAAACAAAATAAAATCTAAACATGGCGTAGTGCGGTAATAAAGAAATTGAGATGAAATAATAAATATGAGTATTTTAATTTTACAGTTGTATTTTAAAATAAAATAGTTATTTTTCTAAATACGTTATTTTACAGTGAAATGGAATAACAAATTTTTAATATTTTTTAATTATTATTTACAATTATGTTTTTATTAATAAGTACAATTATTTTATAAATATACTGATATTATAGTTAACTAAAACCATAAAAATACAAATATGTTTTGTTCCCTGAAATAAACTAAAAACGTATTTTATTTCAACTAGTTGCCAAGGAAACATTTCTCATTTTCATTTAGTTTAACTTGATGTACTATAATAACTAAAACTGAAATAAATGAATAAAAATGATATAAAAATGACAAAATTACTGAAACTTTATCTTAAATTAAAATACACAAATAAAAACTAATTCAAACTATTAATAAAAACTATAATAGCATCTCAATGATACTAAAATAGCACTGTGACATTTCGACACATTTACCGAAACGAGCAAGAGAAATCCCTTGAATCCTGTAAAATAACGAGAGCCGACGGGTGGGGTGGGTGTACGCTCTGAACCGGCACTCCCGGGAACATCAGCGGTAATTAAACAGTCGTTAAACATCCATTAGGCCAACAGTCTAATTACTGCTGTTAGCTCCATGACAACAGCTCAGTGATTGGTGGAGAGGCAAAGCGAGTCGCTACATTGTCTTACTTTCTTTATGACATCATGCACACAAGCACAAAAGGACAGAGACGCTCAATTAAACATTTAACAAAAGCATCTGTGCACGAATGACCTTTCCTTCAAAAGGTTAACCTGGAATAACATTATAACATTATACTATAAAATACGTACATA
Organism: Rhinichthys klamathensis goyatoka; assembly: GCF_029890125.1. Classification (NCBI taxonomy): domain Eukaryota; kingdom Metazoa; phylum Chordata; class Actinopteri; order Cypriniformes; family Leuciscidae; genus Rhinichthys; species Rhinichthys klamathensis. The sequence continues at coordinate 53,252 of NW_026607333.1, forward strand.
GTAATAAGTTTAATAGTAAAAATCATTCATGTAGAATTCAATTGATATGATGTCAGAGATGCATGCATGTGTTGTCTATTAAACTGCTTCAAACAGCTCATCCAATCATATATCAGAACTGGAATCGTTTGTTTTATAAAGAATATGTGACGAACTGTGCACTGAGGTCCTGTTTACACTGGGTATTTTTAGCCACTGTACAGACAGCCCCGTCTGAAAATAACATCAGAGCCGATGCATGAGATGTGAGTGTCTGTGACCAGCAGGGGACGCTGTGTGAGCGCCCCATCACAGCCTGTTTACTAAGGCTGATGTAATGTCTTTCTGGGAAGGACCAGACAGGGAGGAAAGGTATTAGAAAACGAAAGTCAAAAATAGACATGCAGCATTTAGAGAGAGACGAGATATGAAGCCGAACAGGAAATAGGAGTGAAATCAGTTTAGATTTCCATGCATTTTGATAAGATGAAAAATAAATACAATGCAAAAGTATTTAGAAGATAGATTATGATGTTTGCATATGGTTGCCAGGGCATTGCAATGTAGTTGCTAGGGTGTTTTAGTTGCTCACTGAAACTGAAGTGAGCCATTGTTATATTCTGATCTCAGTTTCAATGGAAGACATGGATTTGTTTGCTCTTATTTTAAAATCTCAGCCAGATGAATATCGTAAGTCTAAACACTTTGAAAAAAGACAAAGCTGCAAATTTTGAGGCATCCATCATGTCTGTAGATATGCGGCAGGGCGCAATACTAATTAAATACTTTTATTCCTTCCGTTATATCTTAAGAGAAATGAAACATAGTGATACACCAAAGTTAATTTCTCATTGAAACACCAAAAGTTTTCCTTTAGCCAAAAACTGAAGGTAAAGTTTATTTAATATGAAAATAGGAAAATGCTGCTCTCTAGAGTAGAGTTTTTCTAACTTATGAGTTTATAGTTATTCAATAGCTTTTCATGAGGTTAAAGTAACGTTACATTAGGGGTGTCCCCGACTAAGGATTTTCATAGTCGAATCAGATTCGTCAAGTCCTGCCTATAGTCGACTAATAGTCGAATCATGTGTGTGGTGTTGGGGAGGGGGCGGGGCTTTAACATTTTAAAGCCGCGATGTACAGAACATCACACAAAGATATAGAAGAAAATGTATAAAAACATTTTGGATCAATTAAACTAAGAAATAACATAAATAACTGCAGAAAGGATTTGCATTTCACATGCAAATCAAATTAAATCGGCTGAATTGCCTGTACGAGCATGCTCTAAGTAAGCCTACAGCGCAACATCGATGCACTGAAAAATAATCAACAATTAAGAACACAATATACATTTATAATAAATAAAAATACAAAACTAAATAAGTCAGAATCAAGTCACAAGAAGCAGAACAAATGTGTGCAAAATGCCTAAAGTGCAGGGGAACAAATATTCAAAACACAAGTCACAAATAGTTAAATTTGATCACCCTGAGTGATCAATTAATAAAATTAAAATAAAGAAATTATTAAAATAATGAAAGTATGGCCAGGATTTTTAACTTTGTCTTTTTAACTGCAGAAACAACAATAAACGCTAAACTGGAGCGGCAGTCTTTTTAGCTAAACGTGTTCACAGTATCCAAAAATCTAATTAGAACCGGCTGAAATGTTTTGAAATCACTTGTACCCATACCTGATCGAAAAAACGAAATCCAGTCTTTCACTCGGCCTGTGTCCGTTTTAGTCTTTTCACATTGTGTGCGCGGATAAAATACATTAAAACGCTTAACGTGAAAAACGCTTAACGGCTTTGTCCTAAAACTGTTATATTAAAAGATCAAATTCTGTACACTCCCTATTAATAAAGCATACTATATAGCCTACAGAAAAGCAGATGAGCCCAGAATATGAACGCAACGCGTTTTATTACAGGCTACGTTAAGCATTTTCCTCCCATAGAAAACCGTTAAAGAAAAAGCTTTACATGACTTTCTAGGAGAAACACGTTGCGTTCATATTCTGGGTTTATCTGCTTATCTGCACATAGAATGGTTTCTTAAGGTGTGTAGCCTACTGTGTACATGCATTAAGCACGTAAAATTTAAGCGTTTTAAAAGCTTTTTTCACGTTAAGGGTTTTAGAACGTCCCGAGGAAAACCAACCTGTTAACGTTGGCCGGCAGAAGTGCAATCATGGTTTTCCTGATGCTAAATCCAGCCTTGGAGAATATCCTTTCTGATGGTGTGGATCTTTAGATTTTCTTATCCCAGACATTTTTAAAGATTTAAATCCCTGCCGACAAGACGCTCCTCTGTCGGTCACGGATCGAAAGTGAAACTTAAATCTGTCACGGGGTGTTTGGAATTATTCACGCTGCACGCACGTTAGAAAATATTTATTAAAAGCTTCTTTCTTTGCACATTTTTATTGACAGCATTATCATAATAGGCTGTATATTAACGTATTGACAGAAAACCAGTAGTTCTATGTGAAATCAGACATTGAGCACACTCATATAGCCAAAATGACATAATCCTCGTTTAATAACACATCTGCGAAGATTCGACCGTGATATTGGTAGTCGAATCAGGCTCCTCCTATCGAAGCATCGAATCTTCGACTATTCGGGGTCACCCCTACGTTACATATTGTTTATAAGCTGTTTTATTGATCTTTCCACAGCTGAAACACTGATTGAGGGATTTCATAAAACATGACAATTAAATTAATGTCACCATTTCGGTCAATGATTTCAGCCCTCAAAACATTTAAAAATAATTTTCAACCAGATATTTTTGATGCATCACTAACGAAAGATTTTGCTCTTTTTTTAGCATGTATAAACTTCAAAACAAATAAGGACAGCACTTATTCCATTACATCCAGGATGTTTTGGCAGTAAAAGAGAGAAAGCTTGAAGGTTATTTTCAATTATAGGTATAATTTAAAATTATACAGCAGTTACTGCCAGTCCCGTGATCTGCTGTTTTGTGAGTTTTTACATTGATCCTGCTTCTGCTTTTTTTGGCAACACTTCTAGTTGTGCAGCAAAAATAGATCAAATATTGTGCTTGAAATGTCACTTACTTCAAGGGATAATTCACCCAAAAATGAAAATTCTGTCATTAATTACTCACCCTCATGTCACTCCAAATTCATAAGACTTTCGTTCATCTTCAGAACACAAATAAACATCTTTTTGATGAAATCTGAGAGATCTCTGTCCCTGTTCTGTCAATTGAGGGCCAAAAAGCTCCCAAATTTCATCAAAAAGGTCTTCATTTGAGTTCCGAAGATGAACAAAAGTTGAATTTGGAGTGACACGAGGGTGAGTAATTAATGACAGAATTTTCATTTTTGGGTGAACTAATCCTTTAGTATAAATCCATGCAGGGCTCTCGGGTAACATTAAGCGGATTTCTCCTGCAGTTTACTCTCCCAGCGCCCAGAGTAATGTCAATCTGTTCCTGCTGAGAAATGTTCCATCCTATGACACACTCACGCAGACACAGGGTCTGTTCACACGCAGCCGAGCCAAACGAACACACGGATAAACAAACCCAGAGGACTGAGAGGACTAAGGGCGAGGAGTTTGATGTCTCACCGTCTCTTCTGCTAGTTTCTCCAGTTGTTGGATGTACGGAGTGATCAGAGATTGAAGGTTCCTCAAGATCTCCTCCACCGGCAGTGCAGACAACAGAAACCCCAGAGCCTGCATCAACCACATGCACTGACTCGTCTAGAGAGAAAGAGAGAGAGATTGAAAACAGGAACAGGTGTAATACCAGGTGTGATGCATTTCCGGCTTCATGTATTGTTTTTGTCCTCACTGAAAGTGGAAAAGCTGTGGCAAGGGCCAAGAAACACTGCCAACCATATTTCATGTTTGATAAACAACTATGCCAAGGGATCTGCTGAATATTTGTAAATCAAATTAAAGACCTGCACGAATAAAATTAGTAACATCCATACAGAACAAACCCATTCAATCTCAAAATAAATCATGCATCTCAGACTTAAATACATACTGTACATACAAATTGAAATTGGTTTATGTTAGTGTTGTCGTATGTATTGATATATCAGTACATAAACTAGTGTTGTCAAAAGTACCGACTTCGGTACCAAGTCGGTACTGAAATTTAAAACATGTGATGACACTTAGCATTTTGAGCTCTGTGGAACGGATTCTTAAACACCTCTGATTGGACATTGTGTTCACACGCTCAACATATATATGTCTCTGATTGGCTACAATGATCAACGCTTCAAAAACATGTTGATCAGGACACTACGCAAAGTAGATTTTGATTTCAAAACGGTTGACCATAATCGAAAAAATTTACATTTACAGCTTTATGAAATCAGCTTTATCTGAGCAAAACCAAATGGGTTTATTCATCAAAATAAATACAAACTCACCTTGTGAATCTGTTTAATAAGCACTTCCTGCATACAAGAAGAAGAAAAAAACAAGACATTTAGAGGAGAAAAACTGTTTAAACGTGTCTCATATGTGTTAGTATCATCATTAGAGCATGTAATACCTGCGACACAGCGACTATATTGGCAGCGTAAGGGGGCAGGTCGTATTTGCACTCTCTGCAGATCTTCTTTAGTGTGGAGACGCTGGAAACAGACAAGTCTGGATTGCCCAATGCCTGCAAAACCAGTGGCAGAACGCTGCTCAGCATCACCGGATGATCCGCCAACCACTCCGCCAACGCTCCTACAGGGAGAGACGTAATGGGTAAATATCTGGGCTGGAACACAAAACTGAGAGTCTGTGTGGGAAAGTAATTATGTGTAATTGTCTGGTCTTGACCAAAGTGTGTGAAAACAGCCTAAATTGCTTCAGATGGCAAATGACAATTTCCTAAAACACAGAAATGGCACAACGACTGTTTTCAATGTTACAGGAGCGCCAATATGCAAGCACACACCGATTGTGAACATGACGGTGTCGGCCAGCTGGACGTTGTTTATGTTGATTCGTGGAATGAGGCCGATGAGTCCTGGGATGACATCAGAGTAGTTCACATCTATCGTTTCGGCGATGGACTGGAATCCGTACAGCAGGGCTTCTGTATGCTGGAACAAAATAGACGAATTTCTGTTAAAACCCTCATGTAGGGTTGCAAGATTTGGGTTTGGAAATCTAATTGCGTTTTTCTGATAAAAATTGTGATTGCGATTCATACAGTGAGGCAATTTTGAGATTATATATCAATATGACTATAAAATAATAATAATTCTATTATTATTATTACTAAATAAAAATGAAATATTATTGTTAATTATTGTAATACTTATTATATTATAAATAATTTTATTTTACAGTACTAATACTTATTTAATTCTAATATTTGTACAATTTATAAAATAAATATTCATTTTATATTTACTCTTAATTTCTTCATTTTCAAATGTTAAACCAACAAGCTTTTATTTTGGCGGAAAAACGCAGGGAGCCCTTAAATCATCTTCTCTTAAAGCTGCAGTCCCTAGCTTTTTTGGGGTTAAAAATGATCCAAAATACATATTTGAGAAAATACATAACCAGCCAGTGTTCATAACTCTCTGCTTGCCGTAGCTCGATTCAAAGCGGTAAGCTTGTAATAATGTTTTTAATTCCAGTGGTACTGGTGGATTTCCGCGGGAGATTCGAGCATGTCTTTGAGTCATTACGTCACATCTGCACACACACATCTGCACACACACATCTGTACACACACATCTGTACACATAAAGAAGAGTCTCGGCTAGTAGGCTGTATCGAGTGTGAGGATGCTGGAGGTGGAGATTTAAAGCCTTTTCTCACAGCACTTGATATAATTAAACTTATCAATTTGATGGCGGATCCAGAAAGGTTCAAACGACAATCACCAGTGACAACAGATTTACCCGCTGTAAAATGCAAAAGACTTCGTTCGGACTTCGGAGTGGAGACTGCAACCGGACCCATGCGAAAACAAGGATAATATCGGAAGGACATTACATGTAGTCACGCAATACTGACGTTGTTAACATTAACAATTTGAGAACAAAGTATAATTTGCACGGTTTTGCGTGATATGGTATAAGCGATTTTTAGATTTAATCAGCGCGATTTACTGCAATGTCAGAACCAGAACAAAAGTGGATGTTTTATACTTGTTCAGATGACATTTTCCGGTGAAAATTATTATGTCGGTCATACTTCCAAAAATAATAATCTGTGATTCTGAATGCCAGTATCGACATCGGCGCGGTGACTGACACACTCCTCAAACACTGTGTTCATCCGCGCTGTGCCGTGCCGAGGGTGTTGAAGTACAACTCACGTAAAGTTGATAATTCCGCGAATGACTGCAATTGCAGATTTCGAACAGAGATGGCGACAACATTAATTTGACAACATCCAGTTTATAAGAGCTTCTCATTACAAGTTTGGGAAGATGGTTGGCGCATTCAAAAGCGACCCAGGCCGCATTTTATGTGTTTATGTGGAGCCGCATTTTCTGTGAACCGAGCCGCTCTGAGAAGCTGAAAGCACCAGATCATGAGATGCTCTCGTGTAAAAGAACACAGAGCCGAGCTTCACTATGAAACAAGAAGCATAATATGTATTTAATGAAATCAGTCTTAGCCAATTTATAATCACACTAAGCCATATCAGTTCTGGTTTTATCTTAATTACTTGTGCAGTCCTAGCGATGTGCACAAACGTTCACCCCTTTGCTTTGTTTGTTTAATGAAACAGCAAAAACAATGAAAACTGAATCCATTATTTTCTGACCTGCCATGTTGTTGTTTGTTCTGTGTTGGTGAGGAGTCGCCCGAGTTTTTCGTACAGGTTACTGAGTAATTCGGCTCCCAGCATCTCGTAGACGTACATCAGTGTGTCAGATATGTCCACCCTAAAAGAGTCAAACATCACAGAAATGCATTATTTTATCAACCCTTCACTCGCTTTGTGTTGATATTCATTTTTTTAGACAATTAAATCAAAACGTTTTCACCACACATATTAAATATTTAAATATTATTAAATATTTAATTAAATATGAAATATTTAAATACATTTGAAATTGTAATATTTGTGTATTTTAATAATATGTAATATTTAATTTTGCACATTCCTAATAAGAACAGCAACATTGTTTGCTGTGCCAATTCAGCAAATCCAACATGAAACTGCTGAGTGTAGAAGAAAATGTTACAACAGGCCCATGAGAAAATGAATCACACACACACACACACACCTGTAGATCCTGAACTGCTCCTTCTCGTCTGATGACCAGGACGCATACTCCTCGTCCGTGGGGAACTGGGCTTTGTGCAGCAAAACGTCTACGAGCTGGAAATACACAGGCCTGTAGACCTGCAGATACACGGCCTGCTTCTCTGCCTCAAACGACATGATGTCATCCTGAAACACATGGCCAAACATCATCAACAAATAAACACTAAACTAATGATAAAGTAAGGAAGAATACAGCCAGTGAGTCACACAGCTACTTAGTAAAGTTAAATTTAATTTATTCTTAAACAGATTTGCTTTATGGTAGAAAATTAAGTTGTACTTCTGATTAAACGAGACACTGCCACTGTTTTTCATGTTTAATATGGTAAAGCTGCTTGATTTTAAGCTATCTATTATATAAAGTGCTATATAAGTAAACATGACTTTACTAGAGTGCCGAATTGCAGAGCTCGTGCAAACGTTGCTAAGATCAGATGCTTATCTTATGCTTTAAAAAAAAAAAAAAAAAGCTTGTCGTTTTCACAATTTTGTTGTTTATTTTGTTATTGAGAGGAAAATGTGCAGCAGCACATATTTATATATTCATCTAAACGCCGCTCTCAGCAGTGTGTGTGGCGTCGGATGTTCGTTAACGGTATATCGCTGCTCACGCATTTCAAACTTCAAACTTTACATTTTCATGAAAAGTTTCAAACTTCAAATTTGACCCCTAAGCGAAGAACGATAAAGAACTTCGCCATGAGTATATCGGGGCCTTAACTAATACGATAACCAATTAATATTAGTGTTAATTATAATAATTACTTTATAAAATTAATTATATTTCATAGAATAAAAAATATATAATCAAAAAATAAAATAATAACTATTTTATATAAAACAATAACATCCATACATCCATTATTCAAACCACTTGTCTTTTGTAGGGTCGCTGGGATACTGGAGCTAAATAAAATAATATTATTTAATAATATAATAATATGCAATGCTTCATGCAATTAGGTGGTCACTGTGGAAAAAATTAGCAGTGTTAAAATTGATTAATATTCTATTTCTCTATGGAGAAACTGAATGGAACATCCATAATCCAATAGTTTTGCAACTGGATTTAAGCCTTTACACATAGACATAAAATATTCAGCCAATACAGACTGTTAAGACAGGCAAGGACACAGGAAAAGGACATTCCTGAATATTCAACACATGACGACACACACTGCAGTAAACACACAGCACAGGTGAACAGATACTGTGTGAAGGACGGTTAAATGTCTCTAACAGCCACTCTCCATCACTACTGCAGATTTACACACAAACAAACAATACACCTCCACTAAAGACACTAGTACAGACAGACAACACAATACAATACACAATACAAAATAATGAAGTGTGTGTTTTCTAACAGGTGCGACTCTAAAATTGTGTACATACAATAGCAGACTGAAGTGGCTTAAAGGGGTCATATAATGGTACATGCACTTTTACAAGTTGATTGTACTGAAATGTGTGTTGGCAGTGCCTGTACACAGCCATCATATAATGATAAAAATCCATCCAGTGTTTTTGTTTTAATCTCCTTATATGTTTTCCCCTGCCTCAAATCAATCCGTTCGACCTTGTGACGTCACACGCTCGGAAGCCCCTCCCACGATTGTTGATTGACAGCAACGTTTCAACACAGACCCGCCCTCGCTCGTGAGCGAGCTGTCAATCATAGTCCGCGCGGACCGGCGCGGTCATTGTTGATCTGCTGGAGCACTGTCTATGAGCAGAATGGCGTCTAAGCGATTGTGGTGTTCTGTTCTTGGGTGTAATAACAAACACAGTCATTTTAATGTTCCTAAATCCGAACCGCTGAAGACGCAGTGGCTGAGTTTGTTTTCGAAGGGAATATTCCCCACGAGCAACGTCAATGCTTTCATGTTTGCGCGAATCATTTCTCACTAGACTGCTTTATAAACGAGGGTCAGTATGAGCTGGTTTTGCTAAGAAGCTGCTCATGAAAAAAGGATCAGTACCAGATATTCGTGTTCCTGCAGCTGCTCCAGAAGAACGGAAGTGAGTGTAACGTTTTTTTAAACTTTAAATTAATATTTATATTAATCTTTGCAGATCGCTAGCTGCACGCTTCACAATGAATGCGTCTAAGGTTTACACTTAGGGTACATTACGGCATGTTTTCTATGTATGATGTTCTCAATATAATTCATAATCCCACGTTTATACTGAACAACGCGTTATGGTTATTGTGTTACAAACATAGACACAGAACAGAGGGGCGGGATGAGCAAAGCTCATGATCATTTAAAGTCATATGCACTGAAACAGCGTGCTGAAAACAGAGCTGTTTTTGACCAGGTAAAATAAGTGTTTTCTTACAATACTAATGAGAATTTGTAATTAAAGTATATTACAAACTTTTAATTTAGACCCTAATGAATCATACTAGCTTGTACAAAAATGGCATTATATGACCCCTTTAAATAATGTCAGTATCCATAGGTAACTGAAGTCAAAGTCATTCACACTTCAGGAGCAAGTCCTGAACTGACATTATATTCTGCTTCTGTGTGACCTTAAGACTTTAATTCGGACAATATGTGACTATCCATTTATCATCAACAAGTGTTGGATTAGAGGGAAAAAGGCACTTATTAATCTGTGCACCTGCTCACCACTGAGGTACAGATACAGGCACACTGTAGGAAGAGATACGCAGTCGGTTTAAAGGTTCATGAAACCCCAAACCAAATTTTCTGAGATTTTATCAGAGGTATATGTGTTGAACACCATTGAAGACAATGTTAGCATCAGTTAGATTTAATAGCAGGGTTAAAATGGTTAAATTTGAGTTTTTTTCCGCTTTTTTTGTCTTCCGGGTTTAAAATCTTCATCGTGTCCACGTCACAGGCTGTGACGTGGCAGTGCACTGTGAGTGCGTTGATGACTCATCGGTGTCTCATAATTATTAATGAGACTGAGTTTTCATATCCTATGAGAAGACACTGTCTCTTAATTATTCATGACACCACGTGGATCTTTCCAGTGACATGTCAAACTGTGATATCGCGTAGTAGATGAGAGAGGCAATCATGGGACGCACGCAAGTGTTTGTTTTCGTGGTGCAAAAGTCCAATTGGGTTGAATATGTTTCCCCGCGATGCTGCCCGGGCTAGACTCTGGCTCTGGGCGGTTGGTTTTCCATCAACCACGGACACATCTAAACGCGTGTGCCGCAAACATTTTTCTCGAGAGAGCTTCGAGAATTGGAGAATGGTGGACTTCGCCTTGTTGACGACCAATGCAGGTTGCGTCTTGCGAGTGATGCGGTACCAAGTCCCGAGGACTTTTCTATCCCTTCAGAGGTGTGTGTGTGTGTGTCTAAAATGAGACGTCATCCACCTCCACAGAGCCATCTTTATTATGGGGGTTCAGGGAGCGCGTAGATCTAGCTATGCACGTAACGTTTTTTTTTAAGCGGAAAATTAATAATTTTCAAATATATGTATTTATAGTGTCTATATAAACAACTATATATTTTATAATAACATTATAATTATAAATGTAGCCTACATTAATATGTTCTCAATAGAATTATGATTACTGTAGGCTAATATAGCAGGGCATTCAGTTACTTTTGAAAGGACAATAATAAAGTGTCGTATTTCATAAGACTTTAACTTTGCCAGCTATAAAAAAAATCTAGCATTTCCTCACGTTTTACCACTGCTTTTAGTGACAGTCGATATGCATGGGATACTGGCGATGACAGTGATGGCCATACCACACCCCTTCTCACAGCCATCCACGCCCATTTAAGTTGCATTTTTCAAAAAGATTGTGAGCTAGACTTGAGCTGAAAGAGGGGGGTTTCATGACCCTTTAAGATCACCGCAGTGAGGCTCACCTGTAGTGTGTACCAGAAGGTGAGTGTGAGAGAGCTGGTGGTCTCGTTGACAGGGTAGTGTCCGGGGATGCCTGTGCAGAACATGATCATGTTCACCAGTGCCAAAAAACTCTGCCAGTGCTCCACCTGCTCCAACAGAGCTCTGATAGAAAAGAGGAGAAGAGACCTTCATCACACCAGCACTGCTTCATATCTGGAAAATCTTTATCATTAGGGATACACGATATATACTGACCATACCAGTATCAGTCAATATTATATACAGGGCTTGACATTAACACCGTTAACTGACTGATTTCAGCAGTGGCGTGTAACACAGTCACTCCTAATAGCCACTTTGGCAGGTTGAATTTTATATATAATATATATATTTTATATTTTTCAATTGTAGTCTTTTAAAAAGACATCTGAAATAATAAACAGTGCAATGTAGTGTTGACAAACAAATTGATTTTTCGATACACATCGATACTGAAGTACCTGAAACGCTTCCAATACTCATTTTCCACAGATACACAGATACCAGCTGCTCTTTCCCTCTCTCTTCATCTCTCCGACAGCGAGTTAACGCACAAACCCGCCTCCCCTCACTCACTTGGTTCATTTGCTCCAGATGAATGTTCTTGGTGTTACATGGCTTGAATTTCGGCATGGGATTGAGTGTATTGCGCATAATGTTACTCATTCCCGCAGATTTTGTACTCGCACCCAAAGTGCGGCACATAAAGCCACATCTCAGTACTAAATTGAGTTGTTTTTCACTGCATATTGTGCTTAAACAGTCAAATACACAAAATAATGTCAAAACGCCATTCTTGGTGAGTATTCACATAAACACAGTCAGTTTTAAGTATCTGTTTTAAGTGAACGTAAACAGTTGAGAAAGAAAACATGTAATAGTATAACGGGTCGTCTGTATATCAGGTCTTAAAGTGACAGCAGCCTAATATACATGCTGCCAAATAATAATATCTATATGGCAGTTTTCCCTTATGGTATCGATGTCAAAATTGTGGCCAGTGAAAATGCTGAGTGGCTAATTACTTTGGAAAACCACTAGCCACAGTGGCTGGTGAGCAAAAAAGTTAATGTCAACCCCAGATTATATACATTATATTTTAGTGGACAGTAAGATCTTTTTCTTTTTTTACTTTTATTCAGCAGGGGTGCATTAAATTAATTGACAATAAAGACATTTATAATGTTAGAAAAGATTTTTATTCAGGTTTATACAGGTCAATTATTTTATAATTAATAACATCCAATTAACACAATAAATGAACAGCCCTATAAATTTGTTTTAGAGAATGTTTCACCTTTTCTAATGGTGCTCAAATGACATTTTCTTCACCTATTGTGTGTATTTGTACCTTGAATGATTCTCTCCCAGAGAGACGGCGATTCGACAGATGCCATGTGACGTCTCCATGTCTCCATTCTGTACGGCGTCTCGTAACTGTTCCTGTAACTGTAGCACCTGCGGCACCAACTTCAGGAGAGTGTTCACGTACCTGAAACACACGGACACAATCCACACGACAATGCTCAGGACTCGACATGAAACCATATTAGCAACACATTAGCATCACAGGTAACTTTTTCTGTTTGAAAGAAAAGAAAAAAAGAAAAAGGAGCACATCAGTACATCATAAAACCATCTTCCAAACCGTGTTTTTGGAAGCGCTATGATAAGCCTATGATTAATTATATTTATATTTTATACAAATATAAACTCTCAAGAAGGATTTCTCAGGAAACTGCAGACTTTCATCATTCAACTGCCCTTTATATGTCATATCCGTAAAAAATGGAAGAAGGTCAGGCCACAACTTGTAGCTTGGAGCAACAACAACTGAACCATGAACTGAAAAGAGTTTGCAAGCAAAAAGGGAAAGAGACAGTAATAAAACACAAATCGACAATGGCTGCATAGCATCAGATTTGCTGTCCACTGACAATATCTATGTCGGTAACAATCCCAATCTCTAAACCAGTTACTACTTTGCCTGTAAATAGCCTTGCCAAGTTTTAGATTCCACCGTTATTCGATATGTATTGCAATAATTATGTCTGTCAGCATTGCCATACTTTTGCAATGCCATTTTAAAACAATTGATTTCATAAGCTATTTATGGAGGGACAGAAAGCAATAGGAAAGCAATTTTTGGGTGAAATATCCATTTCATGCTGTACATTAGAATGACTTGCTTGGCTAATTTACTTCTAAACACATTCCCATAATGCTCTCTTGACAAAAACACAATGGACGACATTAACTCTCATCTGCAAAATGTACAGTTTCTCTTCTCTTCAAATCATCACGCTCTCCTTCATTTGTCTACAGCTGTTACCTCATTCCCACATGAACTTCTGTCATGTTCCTCACCCCTGCTGCCATCTCAGCGCTTCTGGAACAATCTGTCCTTTCCCCCTCTCTCTCTCTCTCTCTCTCGCTCTCTCGTCTCATCCTCCTTTTGGTGTCAACAGCAGGAAGGACACACAAGTGGAAATGTTAATGAGGTATGGACAGAGAGAAAGTATGAACGGCGGCTCATTACTGGCTCGTCTGAGGCTCAGCGCTCGACAGACACATCAGAGATCACGGCTCTGTGGCATTAAAGAGCGCTTCATTAGGGCAAACATCCTAATGAAACTAAAATATTCAGCGTCACACCCTTAAACGCTCATCTATTAGGCTTTACTCAGATTGTGGCAAAAATCAGATTTTTTTTTTTTTTTTTTTACATATCTCACTCAAACCGTTTAGTTTTATTTATAGCAAAAACTACAATAAAAATGACAGATAAAATAAATCATTAAACCTACACAGCAGTCTGATTGTAAATCAACAAAAACATTTGTGTTGAAGATCAGGTGACAAAACAGGATAAATTTCTCTGAGAATGTGCAAAGTTTGACGATATTACACAGATTGTTGTGATGTAATGTGATGATAATAAATACGATATACCAAAGACATGTTCCACAATTCGATATGTCTTGTTTTCTTCATTATAAACCCATTTCTGCAGTGCTGAAGGAAAATAATGGCTGCCAAGCAGACACTAAACATCACTGAAGGATCTCATGTTTTTTTAAAGGGTTCATATCATGGATAAGATTATATTTCTTGCTCTTTATTTAAAAAGAAAATAAGATACTGATGTACTATGCAAACACAAGTTCTGTTCCAAAACCCATGTTGGCAGCATTTAAAGGCAACCAACTGGTCCAATGGCAGGCAGAAACCTTATGTTGCACGCAGAGACACAATGTCCTGTCCAAATTCTAATGCAGTTTTGCACGCATCCTTCACAGATGAGGCAATGACAGGATGCACACATTGCACAGTAATTAAAACATCATCTAAGATGAATAACACAACATTTCATTAAGTACAGAAAGTAATGATTACACTTCAATCTATTTATTGTGTAAATCTGCTCATTTTAAAGCATTATGCTTTCCATTAATTTATTATATATTAAATATCCCCCGCTTGGCATTTTGTCATTTCATGGTGTGCGGCTTTGCCTTTTTCTAGTCAATGGAAACTTGGAATCTTTTCAAAGTCAAAGATTCAGCACTCGGTTCAACAATGAAAAGCTGGAAAATGCTAGTGAATTTTTTTTTTTGGAGCAATTTATACTTTTATTCTGCAAGGATGCATTAAACTGATGAAAAAAGGCCATTTATAATGTTACAAAGATTTCCATTTTAAATAAATGCTGTTTTTTTTTACTTTCTATACATCAAAGAATCACGGTGTCAACAAAAAAATTAAATAAATGAAGCAGCACAGCTGTTTTCAACATTGATAATAAGCAGAAATGTTTCTTGAGCAGCACATCAGCATATTAGAATGATTTCTGAAGGATCCTATCTAAATAAAATAAACTAGCTGGTTGTTGGATGGCTAGTAAATTAGTCATTACCCATCCCTAGATGAAGAATGTGGCCCGTTTAAAGTGCGGTGTTTGTTTGCCCTGTCCTTCCTGGCTTCATTGATCTTATGGCTGGTGAGACTGTGGCTCTGGCGAGAGCATTTATTTATGAGTTCGGGTTTTAAGATGCTTTTACTTGAATAGGCTCTAAATAAATAAATAATCATGTCAATGACACTGCAGTGAAGGTCAAGAAGGGCTTTCAACACCATCAGGAATATGTCACAGCACACCTGTTGTTTGTGTTGAGATGGTGAACGTTGGGCTAATCAAAGGCTACGTGTTTTTCTTTCAAAACGTTCTCAGTCCACACTTGCATTTTTAAGCACTTTCCGAAAGTTGCTCATCCACAATGAAGCCTCTGAAACGCTAAAATGATCTTACTGCGCATGCGTATCAATGTTGTTTTCGTCAACGATGACGATAACGAAATGATTTCAATGACGCACTTTTTTTATAACAATAACGCGACGATGACTTGCTAAAAATGGCCTAGGTGACTAAAACATGACGAGACGTTTTCGAGTTTTCGTTGACAAGACGAGACGGAACGAAAATGACTATAAGTCTGACGTTCGCAATGCATGTCATTTCTGCCTATTTTGCGTGAAATCTGTCTGTTTTGAGCTAAAAAAGTATCAGCAATGCTGCCGCTTCCTATCATTGTTTTGGGTACCCATGCCGCGCGCACACCAGATTCCACACAACAACACACCTGCGGCTGCGGCTAGTCACTCACAACACATCTTCGAAGGACCATGGCGGCGAAGCCAATAAACGGGCTTGGTGGTCGGAAACGATGAGATGATTTATGGACATACTTTCTGTTTCAGTATAATCCAGCGGTTCTCAAAGTGTGGGGCGCGCCCCACTGCAGTGACAGGTCTCCTCCAAAACGGGAGGAAATTTTCCGTTTTATGCCTTTTTATCTTTATTCGTTCATGGCGAGTCCGCGTCGTCAAATTCATCTTTGCAGCGACACCGAAAACACCAGTTTATTAATAAACAATTAAATGTCTCCTTGCAATTTTTTTACACATTCATAATCATTACTTTTGCCGGTTCTTTGTGGCAAGCTTTATGTGTGCGGTCGTGCGCTCGAGTGCGGCTATAACGCTCAATATCCCGTATAGCCTATTTAAGTAATTAAATTAATATAAAGGGCCGATTTGTCCACTAATGGCTTAAATGAACAACTACTAGTCGACTAGAATAAAAACTTTAGTCAGAGGCAGTTCTTATTCCACATATTCTCGAACCAGCAGGCCATTATGTGTCGAGCGCGCGACCCTGAGCTGAATGAGCGAGCCGAGGAATATTCAGAAATGCGCTCTCCGCTCACATGCTCTGATCGGAACAAAGGAATATTAAAGTAATTAATCATTAGTTTATATCTTATACACTGCCCATACACTACCCATGATTTTAATCCCATATCAAACACAGTACGTTATGTCTATTTTATCTATTTAAAAAAATATATATCACGCTTTTAAGTAGGCTAAAGGCAGAGAGCTGTGTGCGTTCTTCTTCCCTTTGCCACTCTGTGAGATGGGCTTTTCAGCTGTTTCAGTTTCACTGAAAACAAAGTACAGATCTCAGCTGAACATTGAGCATGACTTTTGAGAAATTGTGCAATTCAAAACAGGCTCATTGCAGCCACTAATGCAGGGATAAATAGACCTGTCTTGCCAAATGGATTTCTATTCTTTTCTTTTTTTAACAGATTGCAAAGTGGCACTTTTATTTCTTTTCTAATTTTGAACTTGATACCAATTTTGACACAGCCGCATTTTATTTTCTCTATTTTTTAAAGACTATTTTTTTTTTTTTTTTTACTAAAATTGACTAAAACTTGATTAAAACCTTTTTGCGTTTTCGGCGACTAAAACTTGACTTAAACCTTTTTTTGTTTTCGTCGACTAAAACTATCAAGTTTTTAAGTGACTAAAATGTGACTAAAACTAAAAAGCATTTTCGTCCAAAAGACTAAGACTAAAACTAAAAGGGCTGCCAAAAACAACACTGATGCGTATATCATCATAAAAGCGTACTGAGACGATACTCAGAGACCATCCATAATAATATTCTCATGCTCACGATCATTTTATTAGCACAATATCCCAACTCTGACTGGTGTGTCCAGGTTGCACTCAAAGTGGATGAATGGAAAACGTGTCGTTTTCAAATGTATCCACTTGGAAGAGCGTCTTCAAAAAGGTTAGCTTTCGCTGGACAAAAACTCGTTAATGTGGACGAAAGGCCAAAACGCAGAGAAAAAGAAGAGTTTTTAAATGTCTCCGGATTCAAGTGGCCAAGAGTGACTATCACTGATAAATCTGATCTATGCTCTCATACACAGTTCAAGATTCAGTGAATGACGATTTCAATTTCATTATATGACTTCAGAATATCTTTAAACTGCTAGTGTATGTAAGGAATAATTGACGACGAGCTGTTGAATTATTAGAAAAATAATGCACACTAGAAGTGGTAATACGGCCACGATGCGTGCATTATTTTTCAATAATTCAATGGCCCAGAGTAAATTATTCCGCTTATACTACTATTAACACACCTCAAAACATCCTTCAGATCTTGTATTTAAAAACTTTTTGTCAGGGTTTTGTCCTTAAAACGCTCTTGTGTGTAGGACTAATTTCTTACGAATCGAATCCCGAGCCTTCGTTGCTAATTCCAAAACGTAATTTTAGAGCTAGTAACGGAGGCTTGAGCCGTTGTTACCAGACTAAGGCCGGATTCACATATAGCGGCTAAAAACGCGTAGAAAACGCTGGGCGCGCCGCATTCTCCTTTTTCCAAAGCGCTAGGGCGGTTGCGCTCCGGTTGGTTCTTGTCACGTGACCTATTGTGCGCTTATGGTCCGCTTGCGGCATTCTGAAAAGTTGAGAAGTTTTTATCTCGATGCGGCGCGGACGCGCATGGAAAAAACGAACGCGTCGCACCGCGACCGCGTCGCTTCCATTATGAGCGCGCATACCGCGCTCCTACATTTGAAATAACGAACTTGAGCGCGCAAAAGACGCGATATGTGAGCGTACCCTAAAGCAGTTAATAATGCAGTTATGAGAGAGAGAGAGAGAGAGAGAGAGAGAGAGAGAGAGAGAGAGAGAGAGAGAGAGAGAGAGAGAGAGAGAGAGAGAGAGAGATTGATTAAGCGTGTATGAATTACCTCAGTCAGTGCGTCTCTCAACAGTGTTCGGCTGCAGCGTCTCTAATAATAGTGAAACTGTAAGTTTATCTGCTCCAAGAACAGCGCTGTTATTACCACGCTAGTGAGAAATGTCTTATAGCTTTTAAAGGGTTAGTTCACCCCAAAATGAAAGTTCTGTCAGTAATTACTCTCCCTCATGTTGTTCCATCCCCGTAAGACTTTCGTTCATCTTCGGAACACGAATTAAGATATTTTTGATGAAATCTGAGAGCTGGATCACTCCTCCATACTAGTCCATAGGCTTCTTCAGGGATTGAACTTGCCGGCCTCGAAAAGTTATTAAAGACATCGTTAAAATAGTCCAAGTGACTCAGTGGCTCAATTTTGTGCGCAAAAACAAACAAAAATAATTACTTTATTTCAACTATTCATTTCCTTCTCTGTGGGCGTTGTACGTCACACGTAGGCTCACTATTGGCCGACGCTGGTAATGTTTGTGATGCGTGTGACGTACAACCTAGAAACATTGCTCTGTTACACTACGTGAAATCTCGAGGCCCACAGAGAAGGAAATGAATAGTTGAATAAAGTCGTTTTGTTTGTTTTTTGCGCACAAAAAGTATTCTCGTCGCTTGATAAACTTAAGATTGAGCCACTGTAGTCACTCGGACTATTTTAACGATGTCTTTAACTTTTCTCGGCCGGCAAGTTTCGAGTGGAGTGATCCAGCTCTCAGATTTAATCAAAAATATCTTAATTTGTGTTCCGAAGATGAACGAAAGTCTTACGGGGTTGAACAACATGAGGGTGAGTAATTACTGACAGAACTTTCATTTTGGGGTGAACTAACCCTTTAAGGTGTTAAACTATTTTACTGACAAAATCGTCAGAGCAGCGCTGACAATACGTTTCTGTGCAAGTGTGTGTCCGTACTGGACGTAGGTGTGTGCGTTTGAGCAGGAGAAAAAGAATATGTGCTTCCATTCATAATAAAATTTAATTTTGTGGCAAAAAACATGGACATAATTTGTCGTTTTTATCCTATTGTTTACTATATTTATTTGCTTGGTTAGTGTCGTTGTGGGTTTTGGTTCTTTTGCTGTTGTCGGGTGTAAGGACCTTTGAAATCACTGAAATCATTTGGCGAAGTGATATGGAACTGTAATGCGGTCGAGACCTGGAACTACTTTAGCCGTGCGTTTCCCTCAAAATAATCGCACACCGTCAACCAATCAGATTCAAGCATTCAACAGCTTCGACGTATAAGTTAACAATAATAACCTTGGATGACATTATGCGGCATAAGTACAACATTAATTTCAGGCTCAGAGTTTCTCCTCTCTCTGTGTGTGTGTGTGTGTGCTTTCATGTCTCTCAGAATGACCAATTTGAGTTTGATTTATCAGAGCACAGACTTATTTTCACCTCTAATTCTCTATCGTTGTTTGAATTCTGCCATCTCACTGTGTTTCTACGGACACAGACGCTCCCCTCTGCCTCTCTGTGCAATTACCCTCAAACACCAGGAGACAGATGAAATGAGTTGCCTGGCAACAGGATGCATTTGGTCCAATGGCATCCTCCCGAGAGGCTTGATTGTAATGTGTTTAAACAGTGAGAGGAGGCGATGAGGTGATGAAGACAGAGGATAACGAGAGAGAGGACGAGGCACCAGGCATGATGGAGAAAAGGACAAAGGTGAAATGAATAACAAAAATCAATGCAGAATCATTGATGAATCCTTTAAGAGCAAGTGACACGCTTGCCATACTGAACACAAAGCACCACACAAAGAGATTTGAGTGGTTGCGAGTGGACCACACACTTCACACGTTCAGCAACAGATAAAAATATGACAGCTGAGAGTAAAAACTCGCACGCTAGCTGTCCATGTGTTTACTCATCAAATCAACTGTCTGTCAACAACAGGGGTGTCAAACACGGCCTGAGGGAGGAGTCTTATCTAGCTCATTTAATGGGAAATTTTAATTGTTAAAACGAATAATGCATTTACAAAATGATACATTAATAATACTAGAGCTGCACAATTAATTGTTAAAATTTCAAACACCCATGCGATCTTATTCCTAAATGACAACAATTCGCCTGTGTCTATTAAACCTTTGACAAAATTATATCCAGACATTCAAATCGCGTTGGCACTGCCGCTGACCCAGAGAGAGCAGTTGTCATGTTTAGTTATGAAAGCTTCACAGTGTTTTCTACCACACAGCATCATTATTTCTGTTACAAGTACCGGGATAAAAGTTTATAGTTCGGAATTCGGATATAAACACTGAGAACATTACCTTTTGAAAGTAACTTGGCGCTTCAAATAATGATTGTATCGATTACATGGTTACGCCAGTAGGTGGCGACACGTGACTTAAAATGTTTATGTCATTGAATCATTAATTCAAAAGATTTGTTAAAAACGAAGTCCAGTAATGAAACAATTTAAGTATTTATGAATCATTCATTTTAACCGATTTAAAAAAAAAAAAAATTCAAACTAATATATATGTTTTTAAAAACACTGCAGCAATTAATATTTAATTAATGTTATTTTGTTTAGTTGTTTGTTCAGAATTGAGGGAGAATCGTGATCTCTCTCTCTCTCTCTCTCTCTCTCTATATATATATATATGTATATATATATATATATATATATATATATATATATATATATATATATATATATAAATACCTGATTCTCAATTTATCTAGATTTTTGCAGCTCTAAATAATACTAATCAATATTTATTCAATGCGGTCAGTTTGATTGATTTGGAATTCATTCACAGTTTAATTATGTATGTAATTCAAATGAGCCAAAGGGATTCTTAATATGCATAACTCTGTGTTAATGTTCGGTTTCAGAAGGCTTATTAAAACTATGAAGTTATTCAGCCAAAAGCAGCTGGCATTTTTCTCTTGTCAATATTGTATTTGATTAATATTATTAATATATTTGATTTTATAATCACCAATTCCATATACACACATATATATATAAATAAACAATCTAAAGGTGGAATTACATTAAATTCAATTTACCGTAATTCCTCAAATAAAGGCCGGGGCCTTTATTTACCTGAACTGCAGATGGTAGCCGGCTTTTATTTGAAGCAGGCTTTTATTAGAGGCAGGCCTTTATTTCTAATTCGCGATCCCCGCCCGCCCGCCAGCCAAGTTTCCATGGTGACGCGTCATGCTTGGCACGTGTTCACCACAGCCAAAATAGCGCTGTATGACAGATGTAGCGCTTTTATTTCTAAATATTAACAAACTTGCTTACCATGTCATCAACTATCTTCTATTCTGACTCTCAAATCCGTGTAAGTGAGTTTGTTTTGTCGTTTAAAACCCTTTATAAATGATCTTGATCTGTAACGTGAGATGGGCACCGCAGTTCGGAGATTCCTGTTGTATTTGTTAAGTTACAGCGCGTGAATTCTTCAGTTTCTCCCGAAATACATGAAAGTAAGTGGCCGGTGAACTGGGAGAAGAATAGAGTAAACTTTATAGTTACTTACACTGTGTATCTGACATGAATAAAACACGTCGCCAAATATATTTGAATGGATTGTTATTGCTGCTTCCATAGACACCATTGTGTATTTTACAAACTATAAATTTATTGTTTTGCTATAAATCATATCTATTTAAATGTCTGAAACCTAAAATAAACATGTGGTTAAAAACACTGAATAGTTGTGATATATGACAAGCGCTGAGCGCGTCCGTCTTTGAGTGTACACTCATTTAAAGTGTACCTATTCACACTATTTTTTCCCCGGCCTTAATTTGAGACCGGCCTTTATTTGTCCGCGTTGACCACGCCCCCGGCCACTATCAGAGGCCCGGCGTTTATTTGAATACCGGTCTTTATTTGAGGAATTACGGTAAATTGCTCTTTTGTTTTTGTTATTACTGCAGCAAAAAAGGTCATTGTGGACTTCATGAGTTCTAGAACAGCAAGTGTTGATCAATAATACATTGCAAATTTAAATTTAAAATAAAACAAAAAAATATAATCCCTCAAAATAAAATGAAATACAACAAATAAAAATCCAATCCAAAAAAATCTATGCTTCCAATCAGCCCTTCTGCACAAACTTTCCATGAAAAACCCAAACCTCCCTGTAAAGGTCACCTGTCCTAATCAGATCCCTCGTGCACTGTGAAGTGAACTCAGCCGTAACCGTGTGTGAGACACCTGTAGAAACTATTAAACCACAGCATTAGACTCAAGTGCTTGAGCGGTGAACAACTGTCTGTCTCCATCAGGGCAGAAGCACATTAACCTCGTACCACCAGCTTTCCACAATCAAGGAAGCTTTCACCTCTAAAGGCCCGTCCTCAGCATCCGCTGGCTCTTGCTTTCTCTGAGGGGGGAAGGGGTGGGATCCCGTCGAGTCTGTACCAACCAGAGCGTAAGACATCGCTCGCTCGCTCTGTCTCCATGGAAACGCCAGCCATCCTTGAAATAAACCTGCCGCCGCCACCCCCCCCCCCCCCCCCTTCTCCTCTGATGTGACTGTTTCAATTCGCCTTTGTTTCTGTCTCTCTTCTGCCCAATCTCTCTCTCTCACACCTGTGTTTGTTCTCATTCAGACCGCTTACTATCACGTTGTACACATTTTAGCATTCACTGATATTCCTAAAGAAGCTGAAGTGTATATCTATATATACTTATTAAAGTATGTATGTGTATATATATATATACATAAACAATAACAATAGCTACTAATAACTCAAATGTAAAAATACTTTGCTCTTTGCAAAAAAAGAAAAAGGCTGGTGCGATTATTAATAATGCAATTATGATGTAAATCACAATGCAAGAACAATAGTCTGACACTGGATTGAGAGTTACTCAAATTTTGGTGTGTCCCGGCCTTAAGGATTTCGTTTAACTTCCAAACTTTTTATGATACCTGAGTGATTTCTGTCCCTCTATTAAAAGTTCATTCCCCTAAAACTCAAATGATCCAAAAAAGGTCATAAAATGAAAAAAAAAATCTATTGAGCGGTTAATTCAAGTCTTATGAAGCGACACGATCGGGGATTGACTCTGATCTGAAACGCATTCGCACTGGAGCGGCACTCCTCAAAGTGAAAGCACAAACATCATTTAAATCACCATATTGCATTTTTAATTTTTGTAGTATGATGATTCAAAGAATTTAAGATGGTCTATTCTTATCACTTAAGTTGCGTTAATAGAGGCAGAGACAGGACATAGCGAGCACCGGGAAAGTCTGTGTAAGCGATCCAACGAATGGCTGCATTGAAGAGAGTTTCAGTGGCATTAAAGGGATAGTTCACTTTGAAATTAATTTTTGGTATGTTTTAGCTTACCTCAAGGGCATCCAAGATGTAGGTGTCTTTGTTTCCGCAGTAGTTTCAATTTTGATATTTTTAGGTCAAACCGTTCTTGTCTGTCAGTCATATAATGCAGGTCTATGGTCACCACCTCAAAGAGCATGCACAGAGAAGTCCAAATTAAACATGATTTAATGACTCGTAAATGTAAGTACACATTGATGGCCTAAGACACGAAACGAGCGGTTTGTGTGAGAAAACAAACAGTATTTATATCGTTTTACCTCTTGTTGTAACCACAGCCACGTCCAAGTGATCTGAGGGCGCGGGCGCTTCGGTCTGCGCAAGCGCCGGAAAGCGCCGAGTCATTAAATCATGTTTAATTTGGACTTCTCTGTGCATGCTCTTTGAGGTGGTGACCATAGACCTGCATTATATGACTGACAGACAAGAACGGTTTGACCTAAAAATATCAAAATTGAAACTACTGCGGAAACAAAGACACCTACATCTTGGATGCCCTTGAGGTAAGCTAAAACATACCAAAAATTTATTTCAAAGTGAACTATCCCTTTAATACATTAAACTACTATATTTAATGTTGAATATAATGTATAATAATGCCATGGGGGAATATTTGCGGGTCCTCATAATGTCAAATGTTTGATTTTACCAGTAAAAAGGGCCTACATTATTTTAAATATATGTAGTCAGGGAGAGTGCAAGCATATGTGTCTAACATAATTCTATATATTCAGCTTCAGAATCATGAATATTTCTATTCTGGTGTCACCATTGCCCTGTGCATTGGGGACCATGACCACATCCAAGCCCATTTAAGTCCACCCCATTTAGCATTTTAATCAACAGTACATTTGTGTTACATTTTTACTATAGGTCTTAATAAGTAATAATCATTTTAAAAACGTTTCTTTATTTTAACTTAAAGTATTGCGATAATATTGTAATTAAGGATTTCCCCCAAAATGTTTTAAACAACATTTTGTTTCATGCAAGTGGCTAAAAAGAAAATAAACTTGACAAATTCTCATTAGTCCGGACTGTTTACTTCCCCTTGGTGATGCTCATTAGATTTGCATAACTGTAATAAAATAATTCCTGTAATACATTAACTGTATTAATTATAATATTTTAAATAAATTATCATTTTAAACATTTTAATAAATTAACTGATAATAAATAGAGTATTTATTGTCAGCTTGGATTATAGGTCGCACAAATATATATAAGAATTGGGGGGGATGTGCTTAATTGCCATGAATGCAATCCTAAATGCAAATGCAAAAATTAATTTTCTTCAAGCAATATATTCTTTTTTATTTATCTTGATTTTGGGGTGAAATAATGAGTCCAGCAATTTCTTTGACAGGTTCATTATAAATAATGCAAAAGATATTAATGGCAACAAAAAATTCTCAATTCACCAGCCATCGCTAGGTGTGCAAAACATTGACTTTGTACACTTCCCGGTTTGCTGTTTCATGTTTCTTATGTTTCTATAGACTTTATGCACCAGAGAAACAAGGGCGCCGCCATTCAACTTCCGTTTTTGCGGTCGCTCTGTATATCTCTATAGTATTGCTGTCCAGGAGTAATTAGCTTTTGAAGTGGATTTACTTAATGTAAAGCTAACAAAAGTTATCATGAGGATTGTAATGTTTAAAGCAGATGTCTTAACAAATGTCAGTAGACCGGGAAGATTTTAAAACGAACCGTTCATTCATAAATAGGCTGTGAAAATACAGACCAGAAGAGAAAAGACAACGAGCGCAGCGCTGAAAAGGGGTGGGGCTACACAAGGTCTATAAAGTTCCACAACTGGTTTTGTATAATTCTGTACAGCTCACACTACCATCACACTTCTCTCACTTCATTGCTTTCCTGCATGTGTTTGATCTGAGTAGTGCAGTGATGAAGACTAACCTCTGTGAGTCGGGCTGTGAGATGGTGTTGACGATGGCCTCCACAGCCGTATCGAACAGCTCCGGATCCGCCAGCGCCGTGAAGCTGGCCTCGACCAATCCCTCGCTCTCGTTCAGAGGAACGTCCAGCAGAACCCAGCTCGACAGACACTTGAGCACGCGGGCTTTGACCAGCGGAGGCGAGTCCGGCTGCCGTAACAGCTGCTGCAGGAGCGGGTAAACGGCCACCCACTCGCGGCCCAGAGCGCCCCTCACCTGACCCTTACGGTACTGCGGCAGCCGGCTGGTCTGAAACTCCTCCGGGAGGACCGTGAGGAGCTCCAACAGGGCCAAGCAGCGCGCGCGCCCGTCCACCTCGCCTCCTTCTTCCTGAAACATGCGCACCATTTCCGTCACGGCCCCCGGCCACGCCTCGGGCATCATGTTGAGGGCGAGGGACGCTAGAGCCACACACAGGCGGGTAAGGACGATCTTCGAGCCGGAGGCGAAGCGAGCGATCTGAGAAAACAGCTGTGTTTTGAGCGAGTCGTACTGCTCGGCGGGGATGTCGCCCCAGTAGCGGGAGATCTTGGTATGAAGGGCGCTGGCGCCAAAGTATTGGATCTCTGGAACCTGCGGAGAAGGAAGATATGCAGTTTTTTATTGTGTTTTTTTTTTTTATAGACTCCTTGAAGAAGAAATCAGATGAAATGTGCACATAAAGTCTTCTTGCATCATTAGTCGGCACAAAGTTTGGGATGATCAGTAGGGTTGGGTATGATTCCGATTCTTATCGATTCCTAATTTCAATTCCAAAAAGGTAAAAAAACAACAAACAAAAAAAACTTAGATATCATTCACATTTAGTCTTATTGCGAAACATTTAATTGTAGCTGAATATCAGGAGCACTTTTTTTTTTAAATAGCATAGAAAAACTAATATAAGCCTAACTAATATAGATTTCAAGCATTATTAAAGACAAGTAAATACTATTATACAAATTCAAGAACAAAAGGTGTGCCACAAGCCAAATTTTGGCTTATTTTCATTTCAAAAACAACCTTTTGTTCCACTGTGTGTGTATATGTAAGAGGTGTAATGGATCGTCAATGATCCGTACAGACCGGCCCCACGGTTCGCCACGCATGTGTAAAGAGTAATTGTTAAGTTTAACCATCACATAGAGTTAAAGTTCATCATTTGCACGTGTTTCTAAGTCTTGCCAATTTAAAAACTCAAATGATTTTAAACCATTCAAGTGCAAAAAGAGACAATAGACAACTCAATTCTTTGAACGGACACTAGAGCTGCACGATTCAGAATAAATTGAAAATTGATAAATTGTTTCAAATAAAAATATCGATTCTCCCACAATTCTGAACAGACGAGACAAAATAACATGTAATTTACTAGAGGTTCTGACAAAATGTTAATTGCTGCAGTCGGTTCAAAATGTTTAATTTGAATTAATTATTTGAAAAAATCTGCGTTTTTGAATGAATCTCTTAAATGAATGATTCAATTTCATACATTAAAATAAAAAAATAAAGCTAAATAACTGTGTAAAGGTAGGAGAAAACGAATGTCACTTGAAGCTACCTAAATTCAACAGATAAACATGTAACCTTTAGAGGTTGTGTGACCTTTGACCTTTACAGGGGTGACATGGCCTCATCCTCAAAAAAACTTAAGGTAAAATTAAATACAGAAATCATGTTAGGGAGTAAACATGAAAGAACCTTTTTTGTTTGAATATCATGAATCCTGGGTCATATTTCACTCAGAAATCACATTATTTTATTTATTTTGAACATGTAAGAAAATAAAAAGTATATTTATACACAGACATGCATACATTTATCAAATTAAAATAACAACTATATAAAAGCATGTACTTCTCAGCACAATCTTCCAAAATTATTGTAAGTAATTCAAATTAGAATTTCCCATGTTCAAAAAGGAGTAGGAAGAAGTTCATAACAAACTTTTCAGGTCCTATCCCCTATCTCTATCTTTATCTTTTAATTAAATACAAAACAAATTGATGCTTCTCATTCATTTCCATCTATCTATAGCAAATCAAATAATAACAACATACTAAACTAAATATGTAGTAAACCAAGGAACCTGTATACAATACTATCACCTCGAGTCCTTTTCGTATTCATTTAATATCTTCAGTTTAAATAGTCCTTTACATTTACTCATTGTTGAACATGATTTCATTAAGAAATCAAAAGAAAATGTATTTTGCATGTATTTTAGCCTATTTTTCATTTTAGGATGATTAATACTGTCGCATTATGATGTTATTTTCATGACAATTAAACACATTTTTGGCCCCTCCATTTTCATTACTGTGATACAAAAAAAGATCACTTCTCATTATAAACCATTAATGATGTTTAAATGGCAAAGCATTTACGAAG
The DNA here is from genome assembly GCF_029890125.1 of Rhinichthys klamathensis goyatoka. NCBI lineage: Eukaryota > Metazoa > Chordata > Actinopteri > Cypriniformes > Leuciscidae > Rhinichthys > Rhinichthys klamathensis. Next base: position 81,189 of record NW_026607333.1, read on the forward strand.
GGATGCAAAGTCACAATGTGTAAAAATTCTTTATGCAAAACATAATTACCTATTTTTTTGTAAATTTTGGGATGAAATATAACTCAATTTTGTCAAATGAAACCAAATGAAATAGTAAACTGAGGTTGAGATGTGTAGTTTAGTTGATGCAACGGCAGCTGCTGCAATGCAACTGCCAGAAATAGTCAAAGTCATTGTGAAACAGCATTCCCAACCCATTTGACTTGGGTATAAAGGACAAGCACACATGGAAAAAGAGGGAATGACAGTGCAACAAAGAGAACGGGATGTTCTTACCTTCTCTGGTCTCAGTAAAACCCAACAGAACTGCCAGGCCTGAGGAGACACTTGAGCCTGCATCAGCCATTTCTGAGCCAGATTCTTATTCTCAATGTTAGGATCATAATAGAGCTGATGCAGAGCCTGGGAGAGAGGGAGAGAGAGAGAGAGACAGTTTTAGACTGTGATACATTGCACTCTGGCCATTATGGAGCACATGGATACAATCTAATAATGCTTTATTAACCCCAGGGTTCCTGCGAGGCAGTTTAGCAGACGTGTATATGAAAGTGTGTGCTCTTAAAGTGAATCTACGGGTCTCACAACTGCTGATGCATGTGCCTTCATTTCTGCAAGTAAAGCTTTAATATGGTGGGAGGGCAAATAACACAGCGAATAATGGCATATTCATTCAAAAATAACAGGAATTTATTGAAGCTTCTGGTGTTCATCACAAAAATATTGTTTCAAAATTAACTAGTCAGTATATATACACACTACCGTTTAAAAAAACGTTTGTGGTCGGTAAGATGTTTCTCTCTTCTGCTCACCAAGGCTGTATTTTATTTGATCAAAAATACAGTAAAAACAGTAATATTGTGAAATATTATTACAAAATATAAAAAACTGTTTTCTATTTGAATATATTTTAAAATGTAATTTATTCCTGTGATGCAAAGCTGAATTTTTTTGATTTCTTTCAGAAATATTTTTGAGGAAATCATGACACATGAAGATTCTTTGATTGATAGAAAGTTCAAAAGAACAGCATTTATTTCATTATAAATGTTTCAACTGCTACTTTTGATCAATTTAAAGCATCCTTGCTGTAAAAAAAAAATATACATCTTACTGATCTTGATATATTCAGCAAAAACATAGATATCACTACACTGTTAAGGTGCTGGTGTACCTATTTTTATGATTTGGTCTAAATACTAATATCATAAAATATAAACATCAAATACGATCAGAGAGGAATTAGACGCGTGTGTGTGTGTGTGTGTGTGTGTGTGTGTGTGTGTGTGTGTGTGTGTGTGTGTGTGTGTGTCACAGTACATTAGAAACCCCATGAGAAACAGCCATCTGTCAGAGTAAACCTGGTGACATGATGATACCAACTGTGTGCAATCGAGATTTGAGTGAGTGCTATTAGCTGGAGATGCTAAAATGGTTAAAAATAAATATGGTACAAATGGATATTCAAGCACATGGCTACATCTTTTGAAATGTTTCTATGGCAACCATCCATTCTGCACAAACTCATTCTTAAAGATCAGTGCTGAATGACTTTGGTCCATTGACATGGTTACCGCATTCGATCTTGCCTATGTGTGTGTGTGTGCGCGATGACTCACTCATTCTGTAAGATCCATTTTACCCAGACATCTATTAATCATTCGTTTAATCTGGCTCTATGAGCTGCGCTACAGGCATTGTATGCATTTGTACTATCAGTATAAATTCTGCTCCCCATTCTGGCCAGCATCAAGCTTTCTAAAAAAGAAGCAAAAGTATCTCAGAAAGATCCCATGCGACACGTGTCGTATATTCCAAGTGCTATAGGGGTTTATGACATGACATTTAATGTATTATTTAATTAAATTCCTGACCTTGGCCGTAGGGGTGTGTGATATATCGTCTACAATAATATTGTGATTGTTGTTTTAACGATGTGCAATCTGACATTATCAAGTGTATGTCCCTCACTTTACAAAAACACACCTAGAGAGAGTGTATGCACTACGTGATGTAGTCTAGGTTAGACTAGTGCGCATGCTTTCAATGTGTGATTTAGTCAATTAAAGTGCATTTAGAAAGCCCCCAATAGTCAAGATAAGGAGGTAAAAATACCTCTATGTCTTTTATATTTATATAATTTGATATCAATATCACACGAAGAGTGCCATTTTTTCTCCAAATATCAGCATGAGTACAAATGTGATATTGATTTTTGACAACAGTTCAATAAACAAAAGTGACTTTAAGGTCCTTGCACACCGAGTCCGAAATTTCCCCACGTTAAAAAATAAATATGACCTCACGTTATGTCAATCACGCCTCCGCAACTTTCATCCGTCATAAAAAAAATTCGGATCGGGTTCGATTTTCGCATCCATAGCAAGCATTTTGATAGGAGTTTTGACAATTCAAAGACACCGAATGACGAATAAAAAAAAAAAAAAACGCATACGAAAATTTTGGACTCCGTGTGCAAGGACCTTTTAGGCTATATTTTAGACACCGTATTGCCTGTTTTTGCTCAATTTTGCCAGCAAAAACAGTTCCAAACAAACTACAAGACACAGGACTGTTTTGAGTCTATGAGCAACACACAACGGTTTTTCGTGAACGAATCGTAAGAATGTCCTTGATACTTGCTACTAAGGGTCTCAAACCAAACTCTGAGGCCCTGTCCCACACTTCATATGCACATTCGGTCTTGTGGACTAACAATGGTTCTGCAGCAGACTTCTTCCCGACATTCAAAGCAGAATTATGTCACGAAAGTACGGCCTCAGTAACTTAAACCGTAGTTCATCGCCTGGCCGCTAGAGACAGGCTCCAAAAGGGAGTCAATTCCATATATCCCCCATGTTAAAATGGCCAACTTTACAGCAGAAACAAATATGTTTACAGCCTGGAACAAAAATTGGTTTTGGTCTATATAGCTAATTTTGCCCTTCATGAAAACTGTGAGGGTGGTGGATTTTTTTATAACTCATCCGTTTAAATTATATGAATTAAACGTACACGTTTAAATTAATTAGACGTACAACCTAGAAGCTTTGCGCAATATCACTACGTGAAATATCACGGCCCACAGAGAAGGAAATGATTAGTTGAATAAAGTCGTTATTTTTGTTTGTTTTTTGCGCACAAAAAGTATTCTCGTCGCTTGATAAACTTAAGATTGAGCCACTGTAGTCACTCGGACTATTTTAACGATGTCTTTCATAACTTTTGGGCCGGCCAGTTTCGATCTCTTAAGAAGCCTATGGAGGAGTGATCCAGCTCTCAGATTTAATCAAAAATATTTTAATTTGTGTTCCGAAGATGAACGAAAGTCTTACGGGGTTGGAACAACATGAGGGTGAGTAATTACTGACAGAATTTTCATTTTTGGGTGAACTAACCCTTTAAGCCTTGAAGTTCTGCATAATTAAGGGCGTGGCCACTTGAGTGACAGGTGGATTGCGGCTGATGTCACTGCTAGCCGTTTGTCTGCTGTTAGCCGTCACTTCACCTCAGCTAATCCCAGCTGCTAAACTTGCCATCTCTGCCATGTTTGTGCTTTTTTGTCTACTGGAATTTCTCTGAAAGATATTTTTGCAGTGTTGTCAGCAGAACAATCCAAAAACACAATAAATAACAGTACGAACCCACTAAAGAGATGTATGTCTTTCCCTCACAGCCTCGCTTTCATTCCCGTTAAAAATCAAAGATGGCGCTGCTGTGAATAAATGTCGATGTCATTGAACAATTCATTGACAAGCTCTTCCTCAGAAAACTCAGCTTAATACTTTGCAAACACGACTTGTTTCCCAGTGGACTATTCAAAACCTGTTCATCCTGAATCCCCAAAAACTGCATAAATCCAAGATTTTTGGGATCGTGTTCAACGGCCCATCTGGAGTAATCAGGAACGTTTGTTCTGACATCATCAGCCATGTGTTTGTGAATTTTAAATCTCTGAATTTTTGTGATTCATTTCCACTGAGTCAGAAGTAAATAATCAAGTAAACAAAAACAACAAAATAAACACTTGATATTCCAGTAATGATGAGAGACACTACAGCAAATTGTTACACATGCCACAAACAGCAGAAATGATCACATTATGAGATATGCGTTTTGACCTTCCAGCACTAATAGATCAGATGAATGAATGTGTGTGTGTGTGTTTGTGTTTGTAAGAATCACAGTGAGACGTGGCTGTCGACTGGTTTGAACAGTCAATGGTTTGAAAAACATATCAGGTTACCCCAACAACCGAATCCCTGTACACAAGCCAAGAGATATAATTAGCAATGCTAACGGTCGAGCCAATCAAGACACAATAGTGGAACATGACAACACTTTCAGACACACACTCCAGATGCCCTGGGTGAATAATCAAACACACATTCACATGGGAAACATCTAAAGTCAAACATCTCAGTCTGATCATCTCCAGTAAATATTAAGTTTCCTGTGATTAATTGAACAGCAATACTACAATTGTTGAGCCCTGATAACAAACAAACAACAAATCACGCAATCAGAATGATTTTGTTTGTAACTGACATGAACATTTCCCATTTTTCTGCATAATGACCCGCTCTTCTCTGCAGATGGTTACGCCTGACCATCACACCGCCCAGAACAATACACAATAAACACATACAACGACCTCTGTGTGGGTCGCCTGCTGTGCAGCAACAAGACTGAGAGAGAATAACCGTGAAAGAATGACCGAGACAGTGCCGTCCTGATACATGAGCGATTGCACATCTTACAAGAAGAGGCAGAAATGTATTTTTAACCGATCTATCTGACAGCGAGTTCCAACAATCAACACATAAAAGCATCAGCTCATCAGAAAACAACAGCCAAAATTGATCACCAGAAATTAAAGTAGGCCTAGTAATTTTCGGGACCGTTTAGTGTTTACATATTTGAGAAAACTCTTACCTGAAGAAACTCAGTAATGTAATTCATTACAAATCACACTGTGCGACATGGATCTAATAAACTTGGGTACAACATATGTAGACTGCATGATGATGACACCTATTGACTCAAACAACGCAAGTTACTATAGAAGAATAAAACATCATCAGCATGTGCTAGTGGTAAACAAAAAGAGCAAGATGAATCGCACTTTGGCAATTATGGTTTTTATGTGCGCTGGAAAAAAAAAGAGGATGAAGCGAAACGGTCATGACTAGGGAAAAGAGGCCAACTTAGCATGCCAATTTTGTAAATGGAGTTTGGGGGAAGTAGTTTTAAGGTATGTCGAGGAGATCAATACGCCATTTCTGGTTGCATTTTTATTGGCTAGTCAGTAGACGTAGCAGGACACTGTTGGAAAATTATCACAGGCCATCTTTGGTCGTGAGACCGTGACAACGACCGTCTTTGAGCCTCTCTCACTGTACGATGTAGGACCAGCGTTTAGGAGCCACGGCCACAGAAATCGCCACGATTGGTCATCTTTCGTCTAGGACAGCCCAAAATCGTACAATGTGTACCGGGCAACAGACGTAAAGGACTAAAACTAAAATAAACCGGACAGTTTGCATCCGGCTTTAGCCAACCTGACAGTTCATATAGACCCCTTTTCAGTTAGTAAACATGGTGACTTTTTTTGTGGGCGGAGCTTAGGTGGAGGCAGAACGATCCCTCTGGCCGCTTCACTAACGTTAGTTTGCAAGTTTTGTTAGCTTGTTTTTTAACAATGACTGGAGAAAATCCGATTTTATCTTAATGTGCAAGGTCACTCAGTGTCCAGGACCGCGATTGTTATTTGCAAAAGTTCATTTTAACAGACGGAACCAGATTGGCTGACCCGCTCACTCAATGCATGGACGATCTGACAGGATTAACGTTAACGCTACCTCCGGTTGAGTGGCCTGACTTCTACACCTACCTGATAGAGAAACCGAGCGTAAAGAGAAACTGAGGGCATATAAATCTTTAGACGCCTATAACTGTGTGCTGAATGGTCATGTGCAAGACTTGTGTGGTACGATCCGTAGTTCTGCCGAAGACGACAATGAGTGACATTACGTTGCAATGTTAAAGCTGCAGTCCGTAGCTTTTCCTCTTTGTCGCCATCTCTCTGTTCGAAATCTGTAACTGCAGTGATTCGCGGAATTATCATCTTTACGTGGGTTGTAAATCGGCATGAAACAGCGCGGATGAACACAGTGCTTTGAGGCGAGTGCTGCTGTCAGTCACCGCGCTGTGTGGATACTGTCATACAGAATCACAGATTCACTTTTTGAAAGTTTGACCAACATAAGAATTTTCATAAGAAAATGTCTTCTGAACAAGTAAGTAACATCCATTTTTGTTCTGACCAACTAAGGGGGAAAAAGCATTCGACATGATAAGCTTCGTTAGATTTAATCAACGCGATTTACAGCAACCGTGCAAATTATAGCCTAGTTTGTTCTCAAATTGTTCATGTTAACAACATCAGCATTGCGTGACTAATGTTAAATTTAATGTGTTTTATGGTTACCTGTGTAGTTCAGAATTCATATTCTCCATAATAGCAAAACGAGAAAGGCACAACAAAGGAAACTCCATAACTGTGTGAATTAAGAAAACGTACTGTTACACGATTGAACTATTGAAATGTCTTACTTGTTCAGCAGAAAAAAGCCATCTCTTCTTCCGTTTCGAACCCCTTCAAAACACGGAGTTCACGCACATTTTTTTAAAAGCCCCGCCGATGTTTAAATCCTTGTGTTCGCATGAGACGGTTTCTTTCTCTTTCTCTAGCCACCTTAAATCCGAAGTACGAAGTCTTTTGGGTTTTATAACTGCTGAATCTCCAGTTGACACTGATGATTGTTGTTTGGATCTTTCTGGATGCCATAAGTTTAATTATGTAAAGTGCTGCGAGAAAAGCCTATACATCTAAACATCTCGTCACGCGCAGTATAGCCGGCTAGCCGAAACTCCTTCTTTATGTGTACGGGTGTGACGTCATGACGCAAAGACATGCTCGAATTTCCCGCGGAAACCCACCAGTACCACTGGAATTAAAATCATTATTACAAGCTAACCGTTTTGAATCTAGCTATGGCAAGCAGATAGTTTTGACCACTGGCAGAATACGTTTTTTTTTTATATAATTATTTTGGATTATTTTTAACTTAAAAAAGTTACGGACTGGAGCTTTAATGTTGTGAATATTTTCTAGAAATAAAAATTCCAGATACAGCATATTAATTTTTTATTGATTCTTGCACCCAACAACACAACAAGATGACATTTAATAATAATAATAATAATTTAAGCTCCTTATTATGTAGCCGAATCTGTGCTGGTTTGTATTAGCCGCCTCCAGTTGTCCGTTTGTTTTGCCTCCAGCTAGCGCCGTGACGTAACTGTGACGTCGGCGCAAAAGGGGTCTATAACACACTTGTTTTTTTTGTTTTTTTTTAACAAACGTTCAATAACTGTGTGTGTGTGTGTGTGTGGTGTATATACAGGTGAAATAAATACAGCTATGAAAACCTTTTCACAATATTCTAATTTTGAATTTGGGGTTTTCATAAGCTGTAAGCCATAATCATCAAAATAATAACAAATAAAGGCTTGAAATATCTCACTTTGCATGTAATGAGTCTATATAATATATTAGTTTAACCTTTTAAGTTGAATTACTGAAATAAATGAACTTTTGCACGATATTCTAATATTTCGAGTTTCACCTGTACATTAGGGATGCACCGATCTGAACATTTTGGCCGATACCGATAATTATTTATATTTGAAAACCAATAACCGATATATCTGCCGATAAATCTAAATCCAAATTTTTATATAATTTTTGAGAGCCTGATTCCAAAAACAAAAGTCTCATCATTAAAAGGCATGTCGTTCTCATTTTAATTTTATGCAGCTGAGCCTATATAACAGACTTGCGCTGCACATGTTGCATTTTACTGTATTTTCCTTTTTAAAAGTGATTCCAATCATATTTCAAGCTATTTAAAAGCATTATGGCGAACCGTGCGCATCTGAAGTGTCTCAGCTGAAGGAAATAATCCATTATTTATCGGCTTTAATATATCGGCCAAATTTCTTATGGGTCGATAACGCAAACATTAAAAATGAACATATATCGGCCGATACCTGGGCTATACGGTGGCTGCATTCCTAGTATACATACATGACCTTGATATATTAAATGGATGTATTAACCATAAGTGTGCGTTAACAAAAAATTGTATGTAACATTTCTCCTTTAAAACCCTCCCGAATAATATCTAGCCCCAAAGACTTCCACTGTAAATGCAGTACTGTACACAAACTGAAATTATTTTCAGCAGCAAAACAAAATAAAACAAAATGTTAGCTGTTAATGGGATCAAAAGCTATAACGCGTTTGTTTTGGGGCTGACAGCCACTGTCAAGGATAAAGATGAGAAACCCTCCACCAGGCAGAGATGAGACGGACGGGACACCACCCGCTCTCCTCTCCTCATCCTCACAGATGGATCGATACGCTCTCTTTCCTCTAATCTAATCTAATGATGAACAGGAGTTTCACGATTGTAACCCGATCATCTGAGATCAGCTGCATTACAATCAGACATACTGAAATAATTAAGCTCAGAAATATTAACAGAGGCACCAAATTAATACGTGCTGTGTAGCGACAAAAGTTGTCAAAAATAGAAAGCAAATTTAGTCAAGAACAACCAATCACAATTTTTACACTGATGCTGAAAGACACTACATGGGTGAATCCCACAACACCTGTCAAAAATATATTTTTGTCATATTTCACCATTAAATCAAAAGAAAGTAATAGGAAATTATATTTTGCTGCTTAAAGAACATTAAGTCTTTTTAAACCTTTATTATTTTGAGCAATGGCGTATAGTTTTCATGACAATAAACCCCACAATCTCTGTAATAAATCAAATTCTCATTACTGTAATGGGAGCAATTATGATATATTATTCAATGTTATGATTATAGAAGAACTGACTTTGATTTATGCTGGTTAAAAAAATTACAGTAGTGAGAAACTAATGAGTATCAAATCTGAGTATATTGAAAATTACAAACAAAAAATAGAACAAAAATCTTAAAGGTCTTAAAATAGGATTCATTAAATGCAAAATAAAATTAGTTTTTTTTTATTCTGGACATGTTCTTTATCATCCACTTGTACAACAGCAGTATACTAATATATATATATATATATATATATATATATATATATATATATATATATATATATATATGATATTATGAATATTGTTGTTGGTCAATAATCATATATAAACCCCAATGATTATTATTTCTTTCCCAACAATATGTTTCAACATATGAATGTATAGCTCAACATTTCCAAGTTTTCATTAAGAGTAAATGAACATTAAATAACTTAGTAAAAAAAATATTAGCTACTGACAGAATGATAATAAACGTATTTATTTTACCTTCTCCACGTTTTCCACAGTGAAGTCTGCGGCTGTGTCCGATTCCATCGCAGTATTTACTATAACACACACCTCCTCTCGCTCTCTTGAACACAATCTATAATCTTATGTCTTATACGAGGCCTGTTGATTAATATAATTATAATAATAACGCTGATAAATCTCACTGAGTTGAATTTGATTCGGCCCGGCGCGATCAGGCCGGTGCGCGCGAGCTCATGTCTCTCATTCTCATATTTCACTCATGATAAATCTCATTCATATCTCAGATGACCGATAAATATGACCATATGTCACATCTATGTGCTCGCGGGTCTCTGTATGGTCCGGTCTCGGTGATCGGTGTGCGTGTGTCCTCCCTCTACCGTTCTTGTCGGTCTGACTGAACCGATGAATCGATGATTCGACACGCTCTGCGCGTGCCCAATCCTTTGCCTTCATTAAAAACAAAACAACAACACTATTCTCAGCTTAGATATGTTTCATATTTATTCCATTGTTTATTTTTTGTATTTGTATTTAAAAGTATGCTGCTTTCATATAACAATGGATCATTTGACTTTGACATGACGTTCGTTTTTAATCAGGCTAAATTTGAATGGCTCTCTAAACAGTCCTTCGCTCTGCATTGTGGGCAATGTAGTTTTAAAGACTGATGCTCATATGCGGTGTCACAGCGACTCTTTGTGGCACCTTTGAAGTTTTCCATAGATTTCGTTTTTTGTTAGTGTGCAATAGATGGGGCTCTCGCTCCATTATATATATTTACACCATATTTATCTGATGTTTGCTGATAAATAAACAAAAATAGCTATATACCATTACTATATACCATTTCCCATTATGTTTTTTTATTTTTCGTATTAGACGAAACAATTGCGTATTATTTACATTTGATAATTTATTTTGCATTGTATGAGAGCACACAGAATTGATAAAGGAAAAAGTGAAATAATTATTATTAATAATTTGATAACAAAATTTGTTATATGCCCATGGAAATTAGTTACAGAAACGCGTATCGAGAATAGACTGTAAAAATAAAAATAGAATAGAAAAAAAACTCCAAATGTTTCGAGACTCCTCGTGCGCGCGCTTCACGTGCTCCGCCCACCGCTCAGGCTAGAGCGCGCAGGATCACTTCAGGTCTGGATCTGCTGTGAATGAACTGTTCACTGTTCAGGACTCATCTGATCATCTGACTGGATTCTGTCACGCTGTTGGAAACTAAGAAAACCCCGTTGACATCTAAATTCATCTCTGTCCGCTTCCAGCGCCCATCCAGAGGCGTTTAATTGTGACTTTTGTTTCTGTTTTTTATGCCTGAAGAAGGAAAGAACGGAAGAAGGACTCGATAATTTAAGGTTAAAGTTAGTTTTCTTCTATTGTCATATTAAGGATATGGGCAGATGTGGAAATGTTGCGTTTTGCGCGATTGTGCTCTTCTACTGTTCTTTGATTACAGGTAAATAAAATAAAATCTATCTATCTATCTATCTATCTATCTATCTATCTATCTATCTATCTATCTATCTATCTATCTATCTATCTATCTATCTATCTATCTATCTATCTATCTATCTATCTATCTATCTATCTATCGTTATTTGTCTGTAAACAATTATAGTAACAGCAATTGTGAAATGTATTCTCTGCCACGCGTATCCTGTGCAGTCAAACAATGGTTATGTCTCAAAACCTAGCGAGCTGCCTACCTAGGCAGCCACCATAGTTCATTTTGGATGCCCCAAAATGTTTTCTAGTTAGGGAGCTCACTATGTTTTGAGACATAGCCTTATATCTTGCGGTGAAGAGACTCATTCAGAACTCTAATTACAGCCTGACACTGGGTTCTGGACAGTAAGACTAACATGACTTCATATGAACGCAAACATAAGCTTTAAATTGTAATATTTAAATATGATATTTTATATGACATTAGTTAAAGCTTTTGCTGTCTGTCTATTCATTCAGTTATGTGTTCAGTACTTTAGAGTGTAAAAGATCACATGGTCACCAGCTTTGTGAAAAGTCACTCAAATTTAATTGTGAATATTCCATTATCAAACATGTTCACACACACACACACACACACACACACACACACACACGTTTAAATATAATGGTTTCTATACTGTAAACTGTATATTCTCTCCCCTCACACTAACCCGACCCCTAAACCTGCCCATCACAAAAAACTTTCTGCATTTTTACATAAAAAACAACAACCTTTATAATATATTATTTTATATATATATATATATACGTATATATATATATATATATATATTATTTTTATACCAGATTTACAAATGAGGACGTCCCTAAAGAGAGTTTTTTGGAGATTTTGGTCACTTCTGGGTACAAATTTGTCCCCAAAATATAGTTAAGTAGGTAAACACACACAAAATAGTTAAGTGGGCGCACACACACACACACACACACACACACACACACACACACACACACACACACACACACACGTTTACTTAGCTATCAAAATAGGGACATTTCATAGACATAATGGTTTCTATACTGTACAAATTCCCTTCACACTAACCTGACCCCTATACCCATCACACAAAACTTTCTGCATTTTTACATAAACATTTTTTTTTAATTACTTTATTTTTATACCCACACACACACACAATCATGTTCATAAGAGCGGAAATGCATGAAATATCTCTTTCTCTCTCTCCCAGCACTGGCAGAAAGAGCATCATGGGAATGCTGTTAAACCACACATATTGTCTCTCAATCCCAGAATGCTTTCATTTATAGCCAGTGTTTGTAATTAAGGGTCATGCAGTGGTGTATTTAAATCAGACTGTATTGCAGAAGGCCTGTGTTTGTACAGCTAAGCTCTTCTCACAGACCGGCCTGTAGTTCTCTGAGGATGACTGAGTGAGAGTGAGAGTGTTCAGGACGTGCGGCTGAACAATCGTGGTGTATTTTTAGAGCGTTTCTGTTGCTTGTTCTCTTTTCATTCTGACGTCCTGTTCCTCTCACTTTCATCTTGGAACTGGTTTAACTTTTCTTTTCTTTTCTTTTTTTTTACTCTTTTGAAGCTTTAAAAAATCCTCTTTACTTTCATTCCAGGTCTTATTTTGCCCAATCCATTTGTGCTCATGTATTCCAAAGAAACATATTCTTTCTTTACTTTAAAATTCAATAACACTTGACAATAACACAATAATCTTTTTTGTCGGCCTCACATAAGCCACCACAATAGCTTAAAGGGATAGTTCACTTTGAAATTAATTTTTGGTATGTTTTAGCTTACCTCAAGGGCATCCAAGATGTAGGTGTCTTTGTTTCCACAGTAGTTTCAATTTTGATATTTTTAGGTCAAACCGTTCTTGTCTGTCAGTCATATAATGCAGGTCTATGGTCACCACCTCAAAGAGCATGCACAGAGAAGTCCAAATTAAACATGATTTAATGACTCGTAAATGTAAGTACACATTTATGGCCTAAGACACGAAACGAGCGGTTTGTGTGAGAAAACGAACAGTATTTATATCGTTTTTACCTCTTGTAACCACAGCCACGTCCAAGTGATCTGAGGGCGCGGGCGCTTCGGTCTGTGCAAGCACCGTAAGTGATCTCTCTGAAAAAAATCAACGTTGTCTGTTGATATATTGAAATCGTCTTCCATTGCGATTTCCTGTATATCTAAATCTGTTTAGATCTTCACAGTGAAAGGTAACACTTCCGAAATCTCTGTGTAAACAATGAGTGACGTACATGCGCGTGAGATCACTTCCGGCGCTTTCCGGTGCTTGCACAGACCGAAGCGCCCGCGCCCTCAGATCACTTGGACGTGGCTGTGGTTACAAGAGGTAAAAACGATATAAATACTGTTCGTTTTCTCACACAAACCTCTCGTTTCGTGTCTTAGGCCATAAATGTGTACTTACATTTACGAGTCATTAAATCATGTTTAATTTGGACTTCTCTGTGCATGCTCTTTGAGGTGGTGACCATAGACCTGCATTATATGACTGACAGACAAGAACGGTTTGACCTAAAAATATCAAAATTGAAACTACTGTGTGGAAACAAAGACACCTACATCTTGGATGCCCTTGAGGTAAGCTAAAACATACCAAAAATTAATTTCAAAGTGAACTATCCCTTACAGTGAAATATCTGTTAAGTCATTGTTTTAGGCTACTGTTGTAATGAAGCCTTTGTAATATATTACCAATAGTTAACACAATAATTAGATGTATTCAATTATTTAAATTATGTAATATATTAATGAATACTTCAGTGATTTAAAATAATGATAGATTTGAAATAGAAACATATCTGTGGAGATGCTTTGGAGGGTGAAAAATGACCTTGTCGCAAACAAGTGGTGTTAACAAGCTTCCATAATATGGTGATAATTGAAATTGTGGCAAACACCACTAATAAAATTCACCCAGTAAGTCATCATCTGTTTCTCACTTCCTCTCCTCTTTCATGTTTCTCACATCTACTTGCTGGTTTTCTCACCTCTGATATCTGCAAATCTTGTCTGTACAGGAGGTTTTTGTTTGACATGTAACTGTGTCTGTAGAGCTCCTCATAACTGCGGGTAGATTAAGATCATGTTTAAAATCCCTGATGCAAATAAGAATTTTGATGCATCATATTTCCTCTAGTTTTGACACAGAAGTCACATTGTGTATAATTTATAAAGGAATCATCCAGGTTTAATTTGTGCATTTGTGGTATAATGTGCATTACTACAGACTTTTCACAAAATAAGCACAAAATTGTAGGTACAGTACTTACAATGGGCGTACACAAGGAAACACAGTAAACGTTAAAATACTGTAATTCAATGTAGATCACAAGACTGAAACATTCCATGCAATATGTCCAAAGTTAAGCATGTAAACACAGACAATGATGCATGACACAAGGAGAAAAATCCAAACAGGAACTAGTGAAGAATAACTGGAAGATGCAAATGATTTAAAGGACTCTACAGCTCAAAATAACACAGTTTTGCATTAAAAAAAAGAGCACTTAAAAAAAACATGCCTTAATGCTTTACCAGATTTTACATCAGTTATTTTGCGCTATATATATAAACCCATATATAGAGTTTACCTGTTATGTTCCTTCGTTTAGTGTGTATTGCTGTACCATTCTCTGATATAATGTGAGCTGTGTTCATATCACACACACAGGGCTTGAATTGAAGATGTGTGTCTTGAGACCAAAATAAACTAAATGTAGAGAGAGAGAGAGAGAGAGAGAGAGAGAGAGAGAGAGAGAGAATTATGCAAAGGTTATGAGTGAAAATCTGAAAAGGCCATAGACTGTCTGTAGCATTGTGATAAATCTGTTCTGTTTGATGCTGATCGGGCCATTTTCATGCTGTGGACTGGTGTATTTTTCCCAATAAAAGAACAAAATAACTGCTGAATCATGCTCTGAATCACACTCCCAAAATATCCTCTGGAGTCGTCGTATAGGCTTATTCCCATTGCGAGCGGGTTGTGTGGTTCGTGACGTGGGGCGGCAGTAGATCAGAACAGGGGAGTTATTGAGGAGCTCAGCCAAAAGAAATCCTGTGAAGTGGCAGGGTGTGGTGGTACACAAAACCCTTAAAAAAACCTCCCTCGGGATTCTGGGTAATGACCCGCAAACAGTGTGTGTGTGTGTGTGTGTGTGTGTGTGTGTGTGTGTGTGTGTGTGTGTGTGTGTGTGTGTGTGTATGTGTGTGTCAGCGAGTGAGACTGAGATTAGGGATCCAATAATAGCTCAATGTTAAAGGAAGTCTCTTGAGTCAAATAATGATGCACAGATATTAGTCAGCATCTACAACAAATAATTATCTTTTTAGTTGTTGTGATTGATAAACGTTATTTTAAATCTGTTCAAAACTATGCTCTGGCAACTACCCACAACATACTAGCATCATACCAGTTAGCTGTACATGGGCAAAGATCATAAAAAACTAGTTAATACTGTCAGTTCATGTGTTTAGTTTAGTTAAATCAGCAGAGTTATCTTAGTGTTTATATCATACTACACTGAAAAATATTTTGATGTAGAAACAACTCTGAAATTTTCACTCAGAAATTGTAATTTCACAATTAAGGACAAAATAAATTAAACAAAATATTTTGAAGTTTTTTGAAATTTTCTTGAAATACACGTTCCAATTATCTCTGTTCTATGTAAAACTTTTAAAAAAACAACCAAAAAAATTTAGTAATATTTTGAATTAGCATTTGTTCGTATATTTTTTATAGTTTTTAAGTCACTTTATTATTATTTTTTAAAATTATATTTAATATTATATTACATTTAATATTTATTTTATATATATATATATATATTATTATATTTTTGTCAATATTTCTATTTAGCTTTAGTTGTTTTTTTTATACTTTTAATACTTTAATACTTATTTTAATACTTCAACATTTCATTTCAGATGCCAGTGTAGCTTAATTAAATGATTGAATTAATTATTAACACTTTTCATCAGATTATGAAAGACAGAAGAGGTTTAAATATTCCCTCTGATTTGGCGAAGACATTCTCTCATTTTTAATTCATGATAATACCCATTTTCATTTTAAAATGCTGATTACTTTGAATAATTTAAGTCACAGACCGAAATGTCTCCTAGTTCTGTGTTCCTGATTCATACATCACCTGTGTGCTCGTTGTCCTCCTGTCTTCAGGTGATTACCGCTGCGTGGTGTCCTCATCACTTTACACCTCTTCTCGCCTCACACTTCCTGACATCAACATGACCTCGTCCCTGCAGCCCGAGACACCCAGCAGGAATCAGACCCAGTCCTGGACTAACCACAGCAGCAGCACTGAGCCCACGCCTCGCACAGGCTCCACGGCAGGTACAACATTCATCCATCTGGCAACTATTTCAACTCATTAAAACAATTTGGATGGTTAAATCATAGATATCCATAATAAAGGCTAGATGTATCGTCCGCGCTGCTGGCCAATGGAGGTCGACGTCCGCACCTGGCGGCCATCTTGTCACAGGCAGCTCGCTCACTCACAACATTGTGTTTTAATGGCGCATGTACTTTTTAAATAACCATAACTTGCTCAATTTTCTACCGATTTTCAAACGGTTTGGTTTGTTATAAACGTCAGAGATGTAGTTATGACACTGCATACTTATGAATAATAAGTGTATAAATAAATAATCATCCAGAATTATAGCCACGTTAATAACGTTTGTAAGAAACCAAACCGTTTGTAAATCCATCAAGATTTCAACCAGATAAGAGTATTTGTGTTCGTGCTGATCATTTATCTCACATCAGGTACCACAGAGCCTTGCCTGTGACAAGATGGCCGCCGGTGATGACGATAGAGACTCCGCCGTAAGACATCTAGCCTTTATTATGGATATCAATGGGTTAAATAACCCAGCATTCCCAAGCGGAAAACCAACCTTGCAACATGGGGACTTATGCTGCGTTCCAGGCAGGTTTTTGAGCACGTAAATCACGACTTCAAACCACGACTCACGACTTTATAGCATTCCAGGCCAGTCACGCCAAACTACCCGAGCGCAAGGAATTGTGGTAGCTAGATGTAAACAAACCAGCATGGCGGACCTTACGGGGCTTATGCGCATTTTGTAATCATTTCTGTCGCCAAAGGTGCTTACTCGAGGGAAAACTAGTTAACGTTATATTGCCCTAAAGTGTATTGTCACCGTGTACCGCCTGCAGAAACAGTGCATCCGTAGGGGCTGCCATTGTTGTTTTGTATGGTTTCGCATGCTATGTGACGTCAGAGCTGGTAACTGGGAGTACATCGATCTAGTACGAGTACACGAGTATAATGTTGGAAAAACACGGGTTACAGGTTGCCTGGAACGCAGCATAACGTCCCGGTAAGTTGGAAATAGGAAGTCTCGTGAGAAGCGAGAACGAGCGAGAAACACGAACTGCTTTATGGCAATTCGACATAATTCTATGATACTGTGTATGATGTATTACCCACCTCGGTAGACATAGCTCCACACGATAAAGTTGGCCGGCTCCGATAATAACAAATGCACATGAGCAGCGGTAGAAAGCGGGAGGAAGGTGAGTTTTTTTACGACAGTGTTGTGAAAATATACACCGCACAGCTGTAGGGGGAGCTCGTTGAGACAACATGCGACAACAACAGTGAAATGGTTAGAGTTGCCAAGTTCCCCTTTAATCAGAGATTAACATTGCCGTGGAAACCCCAATCTGATAGGCTTTAACTGAGTTAAAGACTGCAACAACACGCGATTGTGAGAGAGAACTAATCGCTGGATTTGAAACATATTCAGTCATATTCAGTCTCTAAAATAATCTGTACACTGTAGGTGAAAAACGGGAAAGGTTTGGTGATTTTCTGCCAGGACATAATCCGTTTATTTTACAGACATGTGCTTTAACCCTAAAACACAACAGGTAATGTATAAATCAAAATGAGTGTAAAAATCAATACGGAAAATTCCTTCATATTACCAGTGCCCTATTTTTATGGATATTTCTTAAAGTGTACTTAATAGTTTTATTTAGCAGTGTTTGTTATTGTTAAAGTCCCCCTGTAGTCAATAATTGTATCCCTTAAAACTCATCTTTGATCACCAAAATTACATATTTAAAAGTTTTTTCCTTGAAAGAAAATTCTTCATGTCTTGTCATAGCTTGAATGTAACTCTACACCCTTGCCTCATTTAGTATACGTGGTTCTCTGAATATGCAAATGAGCCCCGGCTCTACTCACTCACTCAGCTCAGAGATCCACTCGTTGACGATCACACGTTGATCTGATTGGTTACAAGGAAGTTTGTGACGTCAGAAACACCAGCGATTTCAAACCACGTCTTTTTTCACTGCAGTTTTAAGGACAAAATACTCAGCAATGGTGTTGACATGAATTTGCACATGGTTTGTCTTAAAGCATATTAAAAACACCACATAGACATATAAACAACATTAAAAGCTTGATTTTCACCACAGGGGGACTTTAACTGAAATTAAAACTGTTAAAAATTATTTTCAGTAATTGACTAAATAAGGTAACACTTTACAATAAGGTTTCACTTGTTAAGATTAGTTAACTTCATAATTTAACTTGAACTAACAATGAAAAACAGATTTAAACCGTTTATTAATCTTAGTTAATGTTAATTTCAACATTTACTAATACATTATCAAAATCAAAAGTTGAATCTGTTAATATTATTTAATGGACCTCAGCTAATATTAATGATAATGAACAGTTTACAAAAATGCATAAATACTGTAACAATATATTGCTCCGTTAGTTAAGGCATTAACTAATGGGACCCTATTGTAAAGTGTTACCTAAAGTGAAATATAAATATTAGATTAAAAACTTGGCAACTAACTGAAATAAGGTTGAAATACTAAAATTACTAAAACTAAAATAAAAATAAATTAAAGCAAAATAGAATAAAAAAACAAAACATTTTACAAATGCACAAACTACTAAAAATGTAAATGAAAACTGAAAATTTACAGCTGATTTAAATTTTTCAATAAATATTATTTAAATAATAAAAGAACACTGTTCAGACAAATATCAGAATCAGTCTACACATATTTTCTACTAATTTCATCTGTACAAACTTTTTATTGACACTACCATAGAATAAAACCTAAGAATAAAAATTCTGTCATCATTTACTCACCCTCATGTCGTTCCAAACACAAATGACAAATTAAGTCATCATTCACTAAAAATCACTCAAATCACATTCCTGCAGTTTCAAAATAAAAATCGCAACAGGTTTAGAACTACATGTGAGCAAATTAATGAAGTGTCATGATTCATTGGGTAAATTCTTCCATAAAACCACTTAAAGGTGCTGTAAGTGATTTCTGAGAAACACTGGTGAAATCAACCCAAACAAACACACCCCTGACTTCATTGCTCCACCCCCAAAATGCATGAACACGCAATGCAAGAGTGGATGTGTCTTTAGAAGAACAAAAAACAAACAAACAGTACACAAGAGTATAAACAAGCAAGAGTTTGTTGTTAGTCGCCTGCAGCAGCTCCAGGCAAACAATGACACTAATCATGAGTGGACAAGCCCCCTCATGCTAATTGGCTCGCTCTCTCTTCTCCCCTTCACGAGTGGACACGCCCCCTATTGCTGATTAGCTCACTTTCCTTCCCCACCATGAGTGGACACGCCCCTACTGCTGATTGGCTCACTCTCTCACCTCCCCCATCATGAGTGGACACACCCCCTATTGCTGATTAGTTCACTTTCCTTCCCCATCATGAGTGGACACGCCCCCTATTGCTGATTAGTTCACTTTCCTTCCCCATCATGTGTGGACACGCCCCCTACTGCTGATTGGCTCACTCTCTCTCCTCCCCCATCATGAGTGGACATGCCACCTACCGCTGATTGGCTCACTTTCCTTCCCCATCATGAGTGGACCCGCCCCCTACTGCTGATTAGTTCACTTTCCTTCCCCATCATGAGTGGACACGCCCCCTATTGCTGATTAGTTCACTTTCCTTCCCCATCATGTGTGGACACGCCCCCTATTGCTGATTAGTTCACTTTCCTTCCCCATCATGTGTGGACACGCCCCCTACTGCTGATTGGCTCACTCTCTCTCCTCCCCCATCATGAGTGGACACGCCCCCTATTGCTGATTAGCTCACTTTCCTTCCCCATCATGAGTGGACACGCCCCCTACTGCTGATTAGTTCACTTTCCTTCCCCATCATGTGTGGACACGCCCCCTATTGCTGATTAGTTCACTTTCCTTCCCCATCATGTGTGGACACGCCCCCTACTGCTGATTGGCTCACTCTCTCTCCTCCCCCATCATGAGTGGACACGCCCCCTATTGCTGATTAGCTCACTTTCCTCCCCATCATGAGTGGACACACCCCCTATTGCTGATTAGCTCACTTTCCTTCCCCATCATGAGTGGACACGCCCCCTACTGCTGATTGGCCCACTCTCTCTCCACCCCCATCATGAGTGGACACGCCCCCTACTACTGATTGGCTCACTCTCCTCCCCCTTCACTAGTGGACACACCCCCTACTGCTGATTGGCTCACTCTCTCTCCTCCCCCATCATGAGTGGACACGCCCCCTACTACTGATTGGCTCACTCTCCTCCCCCTTCAGTAGTAGACACACCGCCTACTGCTGATTGGCTCACTCTCTCTCATCCCCCTTCACTAGTGGACACGCCCCCTACTGCTGATTGGCTCACTCTCTCTCCTCCCCCATCATGAGTGGACACGCCCCCTATTGCTGATTGGCTACTAGCGTGCTGTGCTTCTCGGTCCGATCCACCTTTAACAGTGTTTCTCAGAAATCACTACTGCACCTTTAACTACCACCCCTGACATCAGAAAACAGATCATTTATAAAATAATCTGTGGCTCTGAACTGCAACTGCAATAGAAAAAGGCATAAAGGAGGAGTGTGAGAAAGAGAGACAGTGAGTAAATGCAGTGTGAGATCTGACGGGAGAGTGTGAGAGTTTGAATCCTCATGACACACAGCACATACAGCTCAATGCTGTTCACACACACTCACATGCACACGTCTTACATGCACAGACACGCACTGTGAATCGATGAAAGATCTCTCCAACACACCATTAAAAATTATTATTATTTAATTATGTGTTAAAAAACCCGGCTGTGTTCAGAGGAAATACTACAAGGAAAAACATTTGGTGTAGAACATTTTTTTCTTAAAGGGATAGTTCACCCAAACATGAAAATTGTCATTAATTACTCACCCTCATATTGTTCCAAACCCGTAAGACTTTTCAATTTCAATTTTTTCCCATTTAATTTGTTCATCATATAAAGCAATCGAGTCTTCAGAAAATTTTGGACTAAACCGCTCAAATCATATGGATTAGTGTTACGATCTCTTTATGTACTTTTTGAAGCGTCAATGTCAATTGTGAAATATTGATTGCAATTTAAAAGAACTGTTTTCTATTGTAATATATTTGAAAATGTAATTTAAATGAATTTTCAGCATCATTAATCCTTCAGTGTCATTAGAAATCATTCTAATATGCTGATTTTCTGCTCAAGAAACATTTCTGATTATTATCAATGTTGAAAACAGTCGTGCTGCTTCATATGTCTGTGGAAACGTGATACATTTTTTCCAGGATTTTTTGATGAATAGAAAGTTCAACAGCATTTATTTAAAATTAACATTTTAAATGTATTTTACTGTCACTTTTGATCAATTTAATGCATCCTTGCTGAATAAAAGTATTTATTTCTTTAAAACCAATCTTAGTGACCCCACGCTTTTGAATGCATGGTAGCATACACTGCAGAAATAGTAGTAGTATGCTAGATAGTGATATTGTGAACACAGCCCCTCTCTCTCTTTCTCTAAAGAACTCACACATATGTGGCAAACATTCAGTGTTTTCACATTCAGATCATTGCAAAACAACCAATTCCAGTGGTTCCTCATATCTGGTTGACAAACACATGCAAAAAACTCAATTTACATGTTCCTGTCTTTCCACAGGGGGAGAAAAGACAATCAAATTATCAAAATACTACAAAATACAAATTTCCTTTTTCTGACATCACCAAGCCCTTCTTATTTTGCATCCCTTCCCCCATCCGTCATTAAGAGACCACTTTTCACAACCCAACCTCCTCCTGATGGATTAAAACAAGTCTAACCCTGCGATTTATTTGACTCACTGAGAATATAATGTTTCACTCAGACATAAGTCACAGTGAAGGACTTGGAAATGCTTTGTATCTTGAACAAAGACTCAAGGAAAAGGCATCACCAACCAAAGAAACAGCATTGAACATGCAGCCGCTTGTTGAGTCATGTGCTCATGAATTTAACTGTAAAAAGCCCAAAGCTACACTTCATCTGGCATTATTCAGCTCAGTTTGTATATTTTTAATGATTTCACAACATTCAGATCCTTCATATGCTGTCATGTTTGTGTAATTATGCAGAGGCCACCATGGAAACATGGTAATAATTACACTTCTGGCCCACTTGGGATGTCATGCACTCATTTTTTTATTTTTGAGTGGGCATCAGTCCTGACTTTGTGCAATAGACGAGATAAGACACGACCAAAGGGGTGAAAACTTTTTAACAATATAACAGTTCTTCATGAAAGTATACAGTGTACAGTTAAGTTTTTTTCAACAAGAAATGAACACTTTTATAGTAGTATGCAAGTATGCATTCAATCGATCAAAAGTGACAGTAAAGACATTTATAATGTTAGAAAAGATTTTAATTTCAAATTGAAATTTCTATTCATTAAAGAATCCTGAAAAAAAAGTGAAAGGTGTATACACAGTTTCTAGAAATATAAAGCAGCACAACTGTTTTCAATATTGATAATAATAATAATAATTATCAATATTGAAAACAGTTGTGCTGCTTTATATTTAATAATAAATGTTTCTTGAGCAGCAAATCAGCATCTTATAATGATTTCTGAAGGATCATGTGACACTGAAGACTGGAGTAATGATGCTGAATATTCAGCTTTGATCACAGGAATAAATCACATTTTACAATATATTCACATAGAAAACAGTTATTTTAAATTGTAATCATATTTCTGTTTATAACTGTTTTTACTGTATTTTTCATCAAATAAAAGTAGTCCTTATTTATGTCCGTAATTTACTGAATTATAATTGTCCAGCTTTTATTGGAAGTCGGAGGGTGAGCGACACTTAGTTTGTGTGTGTTTGCTGTCTTGATGCCATCAGGGACGGTGGAGACCTCACTCGCTCCAGCGGAGAACCTCACTTTCTCTGGGAACATCACAGACAGTCGAAATGGGTCTGATGTGTCACCTGTGGATAATCAGACAGCAGCAGTTACCATGGCAGGACCTACAACACCTACTACACTCCTGCCATCAACGACCCATGAGCCCACAAACACCGTCCACATCATTAGCACCTTCCACACTCCTCCTCCTGAAACCACCAGAGCTCCAGAAGTGACCAGCTCAGGGTCGACAAGCGCTCATCCCAGACAGAAATCCTCTCCGACAGCGTCATCACCCACATCATCCGCCTTCCCCGCGGTCAACACACAGATGTCAGCGAGCAGCAGTCCCGTCCAGGTCAAAGCCCACGCGGACACACCCTCGGCACTGAACGTCGGAGACGACGGTACGTGAAAACAGTGGCTATTCCTGCTTTTCCTTAAAGGGATAGTTCACCCAAAAATGAAAATTAGCCCATGATTTACTCACCCTGAAGCCATTATAGGTGTATATGACATTCTTCTTTCAGACGAATACAATCAGAGTTATATTAAAAAATGTCCTGGCTCTTCCAAGCTTTATAATGGCAGTGAATGGGTATATATTTTTTTGAAGTCCATGAAAGCGCATCCATCCATGATTAAAGTGCTCCACACGGCTCTGGCGGGTTAATAAAGGCCTTCTGAAGTAAAAGCGATGCGTTTGTGTAAGAAACATATCCATATTGAAAAGTTTATCGACTAAAATAACTAGCTTCCGGCAGACGGCCGTACGCAAGTCGACTGTTTGAGTCGAACAGGTCAGGTGTCCACTGTCAATAGTGTAGTGATGTCTGAAGCACCGCTCGCCTCACACAGAAATCACTGTCAAGCCAAGCTTTCTGTTGGTCAGCCGGCGGATTCGCGTGACCAGATTGAACATGAGCCAAATCTGCGCGGGGAACTTTTCCGCCCCTATGCAAAACTCCCGATCACACATAATAATACACACAACGGATTTCACCTGCCAAATTTCGCTGAGCAACCGTAAATCTGACGGTCTTTTAGAATGCAAAAAATTATTAAATATAAGTATTAAGATAAGTATTTTATCTTGTTTTTTAGTAACCAAAAAAATCCCAAAAGCAAGATATGTAGTCCTCATGCAGTTGTAAATGTAAGACTTTTTTAGCAAATATGATTTACACTTATTATATTAAATATATATTACACTTACATATATATTTATATAATATATTTAAATCAAAATACACTTAAAGCAACACCAAGGAACTTTTCCTCTGCGGTCGCCCTACAGGTTGGAAGCGGAATTGTCCATTACCGCTGTCGTAAATAATTTATCCTAACACAGCCTACTGTCGCACGCGCACGCTCGCTGTTTATCCAGACATCACAACCTGCAAGAAGTTATTTCAGGGAGGTATATCTTGGTGACTGGATTGTTGACCGGGGGGGGGTGGCGGGTTGACTAGCTTTCGTGAGGCACACTCACAAGGTCTCTCGCTCTCTCCCTCTCTGCCGCGCTATGCATGTTATGTTCTGTCTCGCATGCGCGCTCTAGATTCCGGCAGATTTTAACTAATTTGCGGGCATCAGGGAGTCTTGGGATGTCTGCAATGGCCATAGACATTTTGAGGAAGTGGTGGGGGAAGTGACGTATGCCGTAAAGCAGTCGAGTTTTGTAGTTCTTTTTGTGCTCCGGTTACTACCCGAAACCCGAAGTTACATAGTGCGAGTAAAAGCGATACAGACCACGTCAGGCTATGGCAGACGAGTCATTTAACCTATTGTAAGTCGATGTACCATCACAAGGGTCTTGGAAATATATTATAAAGGTTGAAAAGTTCCATAGTGTTGCTTTAAATATAATGCATTTATTAAATATAATTAGTATAAACTATTTATCAGTACTTTTCTCAGTATGAATTATTAATATTACAGATATTACACTTAATATATTTATGTACATATAATGCATTTAAATATGATGTAATTATATATATATATATATATACACACTCACCGGCCACTTTATTAGGTACCCCATGCTAGTAACGGGTTGGACCCCCTTTTGCCTTCAGAACTGCCTCAATTCTTCGTGGCATAGATTCAACAAGGTGCTGGAAGCATTCCTCAGGGAGTTTGGTCCATATTGACATGATGGCATCACACAGTTGCCGCAGATTTGTCGGCTGCACATCCATGATGCGAATCTCCCGTTCCACCACATCCCAAAGATGCTCTATTGGGTTGAGATCTGGTGACTGTGGAGGCCATTTTAGTACAGTGAACTCATTGTCATGTTCAAGAAACCAATTTGAAATGATTAGAGCTTTGTGACATGGTGGAAGTAGCCATCAGAGGATGGGTACATGGTGGCCATAAAGGGATGGACATGGTCAGAAACAATGCTCAGGTAGGCCGTGGCATTTAAACGATGCCCAATTGGCACTAAGGGGCCTAAAGTGTGCCAGGAAAACATCCCCCACACCATTACACCACCACCACCAGCCTGCACAGTGGTAACAAGGCATGATGGTTCCATGTTCTCATTCTGTTTACGCCAAATTCTGACTCTAACATCTGAATGTCTCAACAGAAATCGAGACTCATCAGACCAGGCAACATTTTTCCAGTCTTCAACTGTTCAATTTTGGTGAGCTCTTGCAAATTGTAGCCTCTTTTTCCTATTTGTAGTGGAGATGAGTGGTACCCGGTGGAGTCTTCTGCTGTTGTAGCCCATCCGCCTCAAGGTTGTGCGTGTTGTGGCTTCACAAATGCTTTGCTGCATACCTCGGTTGTAACGAGTGGTTATTTCAGTCACTGTTGCCCTTCTATCAGCTCGAACCAGTCTGGCCATTCTCCTCTGACCTCTGGCATCAACAAGGCATTTCCGCCCACAGAACTGCCGCTCACTGGATGTTTTTTTCTTTTTCGGACCATTCTCTGTAAACCCTAGAGATGGTTGTGCGTGAAAATCCCAGTAGATTAGCAGTTTCTGAAATACTCAGACCAGCCCTTCTGGCACCAACAATCATGCCACGTTCAAAGTCACTCAAATCAACTTTCTTCCCCATACTGATGCTCGGTTTGAACTGCAGGAGATTGTCTTGACCATGTCTACATGCCTAAATGCACTGAGTGGCCGCCATGTGATTGGCTGCTTAGAAATTAAGTGTTAACGAGCAGTTGGACAGGTGTACCTAATAAAGTGGCCGGTGAGTGTATATATATATACACACACTCAAGAATGTATATATATATATATATTTAAATATAATGTCATTAAAATATAATTAAATACACTTAAATATAATGCATTTATTAAATTAATTAGTATAAACTATATTTATTACACATATATATTACACTTAATATATTTATACACACTCAAATGTAATGTATTTATTAAATATAATTTAATTATCATAAACTATATTTATCAGTGCTTTTAAGTATGAATTCTGCATTTATATTTAATCACTCTTGCATCATCCACCATATTTGATTTATTTTTTCACTTCTTGCATTGCATTCTGGGATTACCTTCTAAAACAGCTCAAGATGAGCTGTTTTAGAAGGCAGCATAATTAAGTTGCCTATGTTTGAAACCTTAAAATGTAGCCTACAAAGGCGGCTCACTAGAGTCTGAAACAGGGCTCATATTATGTATTTTTTAGCATGACTAGATCAATGTACCAATCAGCATCCAGCACTGGAACTAACTGTTATATAATCACTTAAAAGATTGAGGTCAGTAAGAGTTTATATTTTTGAAAGAAATTAATACTTTTATTCAGCAAGAGTGCATTAAGTTGATCAAAAGTGACAGTAAAGACATTTATATTGTTACAAAAAAATTATATTTTAAATAAATGCTATTTTGAACTTGCTATTTATCAAATAATCCTGAACATTGATAATAATAAAAGAAATGTTTCTTGAGCAGCAAATCAGCATATTATAATGATTTCTGAAGGATCATGTGACACTGAAGACTGGAGTAATGATGCTGAAAATACAGCTTTCATCACAGGAATAAATCACATTTTAAAATATACTCAGTTATTTTAAATTGTAATCATATTTCACTGTTTTTACTGTACTTTTGATCAAATAAATGCACTTTTGGTGAGCGTAAGCGACATATATCTTACTGACCCCGAACGTTTGAACGTTGTGTAACTATGTCCTGCTTGCTTGTGATTTTGAGGCTGTTAGTGAGAACAAAAGCTTTCTGCTGGAAACTTCTCGTGTCTGGTTAACTTAGGATGCATTTGGACAGAAAGCCTGCTGTTTGAAAGCGGACATGATTTATTGCTGCGATATGAAACATCACATGGTCATTCATTTTGTTGAGGCCTTTGTGACCCAATGCAGCTGCACACACAAAATATTTACAGCGCACATCTGCATTTTTGTTTACCATAATGGCGAGCAAAACAAATCCCCATAAAACTGGATATGAATAGAGGTCTAACAGCAGCTAGCCTGATAATGGTACGTTTGGGAAACAAGAGCGTCATTATATCTGTAGAGTAACATGGAGCTCTGAGGGACGCCTGAGGGCCGGGACGTCTTCACGCTGACACAACTGAAGAACACACAGATCTTTGTGGATTCGCCAGGCCTGTGCGTCACTGTTGAAACGATCAAGCACAAAAACACACAATATTTACATATTATTTTCCAGAAAGTGTTAATTCTCTCTCTCTCTCTTTCTCTTGTTTTCCTTCTTCCTGGGATTTCTAGACAATAACAAAGTGTCCACTGACCCGCTCCTGGCTGGACTGGTCTCTGCGTTTGTCGTCGTTGCTGCCATTGTGTCGGTCCTCATATTCCTGAAATTCAGAAACACAAATGACGGCCCACAGTTTCGCAGACTTCAAGATCTCCCCATGGTAGGAGTTCAGTTTATTGATTCATTCAACACATTCTAGATGAATAAATGGCTGAGCAATTCGAAATCACAGAAGTTCAACACTGACAGGAAAAGGGTCGTTCTCAGGAAACCATTTACATGCCATTTATAATATTTTTTTAAAATATTGCTGAACTTTAAAGACGTTATAGTTTCCTATTTTAGGCTCAAATGTACCAGGACCATAACCGCCATAAACAGAGGAACCACAATGATATTGATTTTAAAGTGCTCCTATTATGTTTTTCGGATATTCATGTAGTGTGTAATATCGTTTGCGAATTTTAAAAGGTCTGCAAAGATAAATGTAGTATTGTCTCCCAAAAGACTGTGCCGTCTGACCAATGAGAGCAGAGTTGGCTCTTGGAAAGGAGGGGCTTAAGGTCCTTGCACACTGAGTCCGAAATTTTCATATGCGTTTTTCGTATTCGTCATTCGGTGGCTCTGAATTGTCAAAACATTATCAAAATGCTTGCTTACAGATGCGATAAACGCAGGAAATCAAACCCGATCCCAATTTTTTTTATGATGGACAAAAGTTTCGGAAGCGTGATTAGAATACTGTGAGGTCGTATTTATTTTTTAACGTGTGAAAATGTGGGACGTTTCATTGTGAAAAAAAAAGAGGTGATGTGCAATGTTTATTATGAGAAAATGTAAGTGTTTTTTGACCTTGGATGGATGTAAACCTATTGTAGTAGACCTCGGAAACAAAATTAGGAGCCTTTAAAATAGCATAATAGGGGCACTTTAAAAATATATATTTTTAATGATGTTACTCCCTTAAATATATCAGAAATGAACAAAGGCCAGGCATGAAAAAAAATCAGCAATTTAGCTTTTTTTCTCAAAAAATCCAGGGAAAAAATAATAGTAAATGCATGATGTTTTAATTTCAAGAAAATTACATTTTTAAAATTCTATTTATCCCATTTATTTCTGCTAATGCTGCTTATATATATAAAATGGGTTAGCAATTTTTTTTTTAATTAATACTTTTTTTTTTTTTAGATCATTACCTTAAATATTTAGGACTGAACAAAGCACAGGAAAAAGTTCTGCAATTCTATCTTTTCCTTTTCATGATATTTTAATTTAAAAAAAAGCGAAATGTTTTTTTTTATTCTATATTATTAAAATTGAATGGCGATAAATTGAAAGAAAAGATCCATCACGTGATGTAGTTTTCTGTTAATCCTGTTAAAGGGGTATCATGCCTATATTATAACTCTCTTTAGTGTGTAATGTTTCTGTTTGAGCATGAAAAAGCTCTGCAAAGTTATAAAGCACAAAGTCCCTCCAGCGGGAGTTCTTCTCTATATCAGTGTCAGTGTTTCTGAACTCCTGAAACGCCTCCATTGTAGTCTTGAGTTTCTTCCAGGAACAAACACGTCACAATATTCCTCATTATAATAATTAATACGCAGAATAAAGGGGCGGGGCCTGGTTGAGTTAGTTATTAGTGTGTTGAAACTCACAGTTATGGTAGGAGCGGGTCATTTCCCAAACACACTCAAAGCACTTGACCAATCACAACACACTGATCCAACCGACCAATCACAGCACATTGTGCTTTTCAGAAGGCGGGGCTTCATAGAGACAGGAACTAAATGGAGCGTTACTGACAGACTGGGAATTGCAACATTGTCAAATATGTGAAAAATTATGTGTTTTTTTTAACATTCAAGCATGAAAACCTATTCTAGTAGAGCCCAAAAACAAAATCAAGACTTTAAAAAAAGAGCATAATAGGACCCCCTTATGTCATTGGGACACATATGGCACTGTTTCCTGAATCTGTGTGTTTCAGGACGATATGCTGGAGGACGCCCCTCTCTCCATGTACAGCTACTGAAAAACACAGATGTTCCTCGGACATCTTCAGAGCGCCCAACATCCTCTGTTCAACACAAGAAAGACAGACTTGAATGGCTCATGTGCTTCATAGAGGCACAAACACTCCTGTTGTTTCGGTTACAGGACTAAATGTAGCGTAATACTCCACTCTAGTTGTTAAATTCACCGTGGGCCGTCAGTGCCTGTTTCTTGGGTTGTATTCTTGCACTTTACGTGGGTTTTGGGAAGGGTCGTGACGTCGTGTGCTGCGGGAATATTTGGGAGCTGTTTTTGGCTCCATGTGTTCATTCGTTTCTCTGATAGCTGTGTCGTCTCCGGATCTACTTCAGTTGTGTGTTTGTTACATTCTGTTTAATTCTAGAAGTCTAACTTGCTGCTTTGTTTTTCTGATCAAGTTCTTGGTTTTGTTAAAGAAATGCTCCACCTCTCAGTCGGCAACAATCATGTTTACAGTAGTGCACTTATAATGCAAGTGTATGAGGCACTAAAATAAACAATGAAATGCATT
This sequence comes from Rhinichthys klamathensis goyatoka, assembly GCF_029890125.1. Taxonomy (NCBI): domain Eukaryota; kingdom Metazoa; phylum Chordata; class Actinopteri; order Cypriniformes; family Leuciscidae; genus Rhinichthys; species Rhinichthys klamathensis. The sequence continues at coordinate 111,706 of NW_026607333.1, forward strand.
TTCAACTGTGCAGCCACATGACATCGCAAATAATACACATTAACATGAGACTAGGGTGATTAAACAGTTTACTAACCTTGTCTGTGTAAGGTTATTTTGTTTTCCAGCTCCTGAAAAGAGACTAAACCCTGTAACCTTTGCATGACACACACAAGAGTAGACTTCATAGCAAATGCATTACTGTAAACTGATTTTTGCTTATTTTTACAAACTGAGGGATGAACAGCTGAAATATTGAAATGTTGCAGCTTGACCTGTATTGAACCCGGGACATTTCTTTAATACTCCATGAACAGCATCAGTAATGATTTTCCAGTGTTAATTTCACTTTGTTCTCTGCTTCGTTCCCAAGGATGTTTCCAGCTCTGTTAAATACTATTTTTTGTCAGTCATATAAATGTTCACTTTAACTTCAAGAGATAATTTGGATTTTTTTTTTTTTTTTTTTTCATCTTTTGGAATGTCTTCAAATAGACAAAACAACAACGGTGAAAATGCAATTGGCTCTTTTAAACAAAACAACTAAATTCTACTGCTTTTAAAATTAAGTTTTAGGATAAAAAATATCTATTTAGGTGCGCATTTTAACAGGCAGCCAACACTGATCAACGTTTAGATGTTTAGCCATAGTTTTAGAGGGATATTTCACCCCAAAAAATTTTATTCTGTCATTTACTCACCCTCATGTTGTTCCAAACCTGTATGAGTTTCTTTCTTCTGTTGAACACAAAAGAAGATATTTAGAAGAATGTTGGTAACCAGAGAGTTGACGGTAGCCATTGACTTCCATAGTAAAAAATAAAATAAAAAAGTCAATCAACTGTCCGGTTACCAACATTCTTCTAAATATCTTCTTTTGTGTTCAACATTAGATGAAACTCATACAGGTTTAGAACAAACATGAGGATGAGTAAATTATGACAGAATTTTAATTTTTGGGTGAACTATCCCTTTAATGCTTTTCTTGTGCCTGAAATGTTTTTTATAAAAACTGAGAAAAAATGGACAAAATGTAGCTTATAAACTTAACACCCATTTTTTATCGATTAATAAAAGTGAAAAATACAGTATTTTTCTTCTTGTGCTTTGTTGGCTGATGGATGTGTGATATTGTTTACTTCATGTAATAACTTGTAAGAGTGCATTTAAAGTGTTTCTTATTACACATTGTTCTTTTTTAATTAATAAAAGTCTTTGAAATACACACTAAATTGTTACCGTACTTTTTGAAAGTTGTCTCACAACACTAAAAACACAAGTTATGACATGATAAAATAATTATTCCGATTTATTTCAAAATTTTCACTTTTCATTTTCACAATTTGAGGTTTCTGGTCTTATTGTGAGCGATTCATCAATGCATGTTGTTCTAAAGTAAAAAAAAAAAAAACATTGATGTAAACATGCTTCAAATACTGACTGCAAATATGTTTGAAACATGTACGCAAGCCCAAGTCGAACTCTCTTTCACTGTTTGGGCGTTTTGTGTTGCATGTTCATATTCAAAACCCATTTTGCATTATTTCGAAAGCCATTTTGCAACTTTTATCGTTAACTAATACCTCTCAATTTCCTGAATACTGTGTGGCTGAATTTGGAAAGATACTTTAAACAAGTAAGAGTAGTATGCTAGTATGTGGTTCCAAATACAGCATCCAGGGTTCCCGCGGATCCTTAAAAAGTCTTAAAAAGTCTTAAATTAGATTTTTAAAATTTAAGGCCATAAAAAGTCTTATAAAGTCTTATTTTTACTTATGAAAGGTCTTAAATTTTAGATGACACTTTGACTTAGACATATCTAAAAGCTTTCCAAATTAAAACTATCTAATTAGCGTACGTATTTGTATTTATATATTATTCTATCTTTGTGGATTTGCTAGTTCACGTGACATTTCGCGTCACTCGCGAGTCGCGGCAGCATAACTGTCTCCTGCACGCGAGAGGAGAGAAGGAGAAGAAAGGTCGTAAATGTCAGTTCAGTTGTAAGTTCATTCTTTATGTGCGTATGGTGTGCGATGTGTATTGTCTATTATGATATTGTAATCATTGTTTTAACAATGTACGAGGCACTGCGAGCTGACATCGCATTTGTCTCGTGCTTTCACTGCGTGATGTGTGCAGTGTAACTGTTATGTCCCCAAATTAGTTTTTGTCTTATATTTATATCATATTATGTTCTTATATTAGAATATCACATCAGAAAGAGTGCCGTTTTCCCGTGCACGATTCCAAGTGTGATATTTATGTTGTACAACAGTAAAATTAACAATAAGTTAACATTGAGTTACTTTTTAGACACAATATTGTCAATATTGTTTGTTTTCCCTTTATTTCGCCGACTATCATTTTAAAATGAAACCGTAGCAGAGTCTCAATGCAACCGACAGCGATGATTTCTTGATTGAAATCCGCGTTTTGAACGAATCACTCGCTTCTTTCCCGAATGAATCAGCCGTTTGAACGAATCGGTTGAATGAATGACTCCCTCAACTCACTTACTCACAACAGTGATTTGCCGCTGCGGTTTCATATTTAAAGTACCCTTTAAATAAAATGTTAAAATTAGAAATCATTTCATATTTAAATATTGAATATTGATTTAAAAATATATATCTCATAGCTTTATTTATGCAGTTGTAAATGGAGTGTAAATATATTAATGCCACTTCTGATGCCGCTTCTGTCACCTCTGCACTGCAAAGATGGATTTTGATTGAATGATCTAATTTGACTGGTAACAGTGGTACTGTATGATTATTATATAATTAAGTATTATTGTATAATTACTGTATAATTTAATTTGAATGATAGTATTTGACATTAAAGGTGATGCATAACTCTGAATAAGTTTAGAAAAAATGTCCATATATAGGTGAAAATGCCCCTGAAAAAATCAATTTAAGGTGGCAAATATTGCCCCTTAATTAATATATGAATTTCTGTCACTGCTGTGAACTGACCACTGCATAGAATATGAAAAATATGAATATCTTCGTGAGTCAGCTGTCAACAACAGACCTAAACCAGCCATGGCACCAGCACAAAAACACAATCAGTAAAATATCATCTAATTATTATCAACAAAACGTTGAAAATATCAATATATATTTTTGTCAATACTGCACAGCCCTAATGTACGGTATTAATTTTGATTTCTTCAGGTCTTAAAAAGGTCTTAAAAAGCCTTAAATTTGACTTTCAAAAGTGTGCAGGAACCCTGGCATCTCAATGCAATACTTACAAAGCCTTTAAAAAGACTATCTGTGTCTAATGTGTGTCAGTCTTACTACAGAAACTCAGTGAGCACCATGGACTTGATTTTACCTCAACATAGATCAATTATATTAGAAATAGCCCAGTCCAGTCCTTCATGTCAGAAGTAAACGGTCCGTTATCTAGTCAACACTTAAGAACAAGGTTTCCATTTCCTCTAATAGCAGCACGATGGTTTATTGGCCTTTAAGATCAGAGGTCACTGAGACTGAGATCTGGAGGACTGTCTGAAACTCTGTCCACCCCTTCAGCATCATTGTCAAGGTTACTCTCAAGCCCACTTCCAGCATCGCTGATGTCACTTCCTGACAGGTCTGAATTTAGACGGACCCGTTGGCGCCTCCTCCTGGTTTGTAGCTCTAAAATCAGTTAGAAAAATGAGTAATTGTTAGTGTAAACCTGGGTTTCTCCAAACTGTGGTTCCCAAGTTGATGAAAAACTAATACTTGATTAAATCGTAAAAATGTACAATAAAATAAATAAATAATAAATAAAAGTGTCCTCCTCTCTTCAGCGAGTTAGTTTCCTCTCTAACTAAAATCATATAAAAAAAATTATTGCTTGAAATAAATATTAACTAAAATGAAATAAAATATAAACTCTTCACCTTATTTTATTTCAGCTAGTTTCCAAGGCAATGTTAATTCGAAGAACTACAATAACTAAAACTTAACAATATATATATATATATATATATATATATATATATATACAAAAAAATTACAAAAACACAATTACTGCAACGTTAAAATTAAAACAGAAAATGTAAAAATGTAGTCTTTCAAAATATGAACAAAAACTATAATAGTATATCAATGATACTATACGATACTATAGTAACAATTACTCCAGCTGTTGTTTTGTCATCTTTAAAAAAATCAAAACACAACGGAAAAAAATGAAATCTAGTTTATTTGCAGCTCGTTTGCGAGTTAGTGGTTAAAAAAACTGCATGCATTTTGCGGAAGAACATGTTTCGGTTGTGCGGATGAATATGACCCTTCACAAGAGATAATGCTTTACAGTGAACTCAGAGAGCTACAAGGCAATTTATCCGTTCAATAAAATACCTTCTTAAATAATAAAAACGCCATCATCTCCGCATTACTTTTACAACATCCCTCAGTTCTCGCCATCTCCGAAAAGCCAAGCCAATGTTGATTCTGGTTTTATTACGAGCTCTGTCGCCTTCTCCTTTAGCCAGCAGACTCTCCTCTGTTCGGCGTTTGTATAAAACGGGTGATTCCCCGGAGGTGGGAGATTTAGCGGCTCCATGTCAACCTTTCTCGATCGTTGTGACAACTAACATATGCCACTCCCACACCAAAGTAGCCAGAGCAACTTTTCTATATTTACAGATACGACGAGACACAGACAGGTGAGTGACGCATGTCCTCAATTCCCCGTGAAAACCATCCAGTCAGGTCTAAAATATAAACACTTATAATAGGCTTACCATAGTGAATCAGAGTAAGACAAAAACACGTTTTGGAAGAAGGATTGATGCATTGACTCGTTAGTTAAAGGTGCATTGCGCAAGTCTCTGAGTTTTTGCAGAACTATGCCCCCTCTGGCGACAAGCGAAACTGCAACCAGAGGTGTGCACGCTCATGGACCACACGCACACGCACGCTTGCACGAGTACGAGCTGTTCATAACCAAAGGAGCATCAGCCGCACAAATGTTTTGTTTACAGTCATAATGTCTTCAGAGGTAATAAAGTTATAAATCTGCAAGTCATTTTAAATATATGAAAGGAAAGGCATTTGAGTAAATTACACACTTGTGTGAGGGGAAAACAGGGGTAGTAGAAAACTTCGGTTTTTGTTTCCATCTATCTCCATGTTGAACTGTTTTATGTGTTTACTGTATCCACTTATGATTGTATTATTATGGAAACACGTTCATGAACAATACAAGTTATTACTTTGTAAAAGCTCAAAATAATAATCATACCATACACAGTTGGTCAACAAAGTACACTCAAATGTCTCACGGTAATAAACAATCAAATGGCACTATGACGTTACCGTAAAAGCCAAACAGGCTAATCCGCCGAAGATTTGCGGGGGTTTAGCCTGTTTATTGATCTGCTAAGTAGCATATTCCAATAGCAATACATCCTAATCGTCTTATTCCGACGCCTGTCTGACTCCAATTTGGCCCTTTTGGTGGCACTAGACAAAATTTTTCTTTTCTTTGTCTTACGTGGAGTTTGCGTTGGGGTTTGGAATGAACTACAAGCGAATACACAAACCTGCCAGACATAGACCGCATGACGTCACGCCCAGTCTCAAATTCCGTCCCGAATCCCTCTTATATATTTTACTGTACAGGATTATAGAGGCAAACGCAGTGATCAGAGAAGGGCTCATTCAGCCCATTAGGCAATTGTTTAAGCATGTATGGGTTAGAAAAACGGGTATTTTTAACATGAAATGTTGCGCAATGCACCTTTAAATTGTGTTATTTTTGAGAAAAAAAAATTGTTGCATAGTGTACCTTTAAGCCAATAATGACAAAGGGTACCGAAGGCTTATTTTATGTAGCTTTTACAGTGAAATAGGACCTGGCCAACTCTGCGTGAGATAAACCCTTCAGTGCACGCGTATCTCTCGTGTCATGTGTCCATGTGTCACCTGGTTCTTCCAGCCAGGATGCATCCAACTCGTCTGAGCTGATCTCGGCCAGACTGGGAGTGGGACTGAAATCATCCTCCGACACTGACGACACACGTCTCTCGGCCCTCGTCTTCACGGTTACCACTGTTACCACACAGGTGCGAGAGAACAATGAAAGGACACCACATGCAAAGAGGGAAATTGCACAGAAATCTCTGGCGATTCCAAATGTCAGAGAGAGGCTAAATGAAGGGTTTTGGCTTATAAATGACCTTCAAGGGGGAACAAAAAAAGTATTACGCCCCTTTAATGAGTGCGTTCTCACCTGGTTTCTGTGGTACCGGTGCAGGTGTGGGGAGGAGAGAGTCTCTCAGGACCAGACCTCTCACCTCGTCCTTCAGCTCAGAGACCGTGACTCTGAATCACACACAGAAAATAAAGCGGCCTCCTCTCATCAGGGTTATTATCTTTAGCTAAAACCGTAAAAAAAAATAATTGATTCATTAAATAAAATAAATGTTAACTGAAATTAAATATTCAAAAATAATCATCATTTAATTTCATCAAGTTGCCAAGGCAGAAAAATGTTTGGATTTGGGAATGGTGGTTATTCACAGTTTTTTGACCACTTTAACTTTGTTTGGATTTTTCGTTTGTTGAAATTATGAACTTAATTTAGAAATGTTTCAAAAATAAAGCTTTTGAAATGAAGACTGCGTTTGGAGTGGAGTGCGTGCAAAATAATGAATCATTGTTTCCTGAATCCACGGCCAACATCGAAAAGCCGACACAGCAGACTTCCACAGAAGATACAGTATACGCATGTACACTTTTTAATATTTAGACTGCTATTATTGATTGCTATCAGGACGTGAAGAGAGTTTCAAACAGTATAACAAAAAGTGTTTATGAAAAACATTGCCTACTCTAGCTTTAAGAGGGTGAAATATCTTGATTTCACCTCATTTCCGTTTTCCAATCGCTCACCCCTTGAGAACACACTCACCTGAGGTCACGTACTTCCTGTTGAGTGTGCTGGTATTGTGACACCATCCGAGCTAGTTCAAAACTGTGCGTGCGCTGTGAATCTGTGAAACTCTCTAACGTCTGCAGAATACAAACATCACATGAGCTCTGGAATGAGTGAACTGAAGCAGAACATGCTGTTTATTAAAACTACACAGCAAAAAACACTCGTTCACAAATGGATATTGCATATTATATATTGCACATCATTTACATTCGGAAGTATATTAAAGATATATTAAAGGTTCTCTAAGCGATCCTGGGTGACGTCACTTCTTGTTGACGTTCGAACTATTGTCAAACAAAACGGAGGCTAGCTAGACCCTCCCTCCTCCTCATCCGCACACTAACCCCCCCAAACCCTTCTTGTCGGTGATTGGCTGGAACAGTTTGTTATGTTTCGGGGAGCGGGTCGCCGCAGTTTGTTTTTGTTGCTGTTTGTGGAGCCTGGGCTGTCTACAGAGACCGCGTTTCTTTACAGTGTGTTCAGGGGACAGGCAGCCAGCGGTTAGTGAGGAGATGTTTGCTGTATGTGACAAATGTTTTGGCCTAAAAAACGCGTGACATCGCTTAGAGCACCTTTAAAGATGCATATTAAAGATACAGTAGCAACAGTCAATACAAATCTTGACTAACTTTAGAAGAAAAAAACACCCTTTTAGGTAAAATGGTAAATATTATATTTAGTATAATGTAAAGGATCCATACAGACAATCAGAAAAAGCAAAATAGAAAAACATACACTAACGTTCAAAGACTCTTCTGCTCACCAAGGCTGCATTTTATTTGATCCAAAATACAGTTAAAAAAAGTAATATAAAATAAATATATTGTGAAATATTATTACAATCTCAAATAACTTTGATCACAGGAATTAAATTTTAACATACATTCAAAGATAAATTTTCATCATCATTACTCCAGTCTTCAGTGTCACATGATCCTTCAGAAATCACTCCAATATGATGATTTGCAGCTCAGGAAACTTTTTGATTATTATCAATGCTGAAAACAGTTAAGCTGCTTCATATTTTTGTGGAAACGGGTTTACGTTTAGGATTTTTAGAAAGTTCAATAGAACAGCATTTATTTGAAATAGAAATCTTTTGTAACATTATAAAATTTCTTTATTGTCACTTTTGATCAATTTAATGCATCCTTGAATACTTTTTTATTTCTTTGAAAGATAAAGAAATGAATTAATAATACTGTACATATGTGTCGTTTACCTTAGAGCTACGTTCATACTGTCTCCTTGTTTCTCTGGCCTCTGACTGGAGCTGGAACGTATCTTCCTCCTGTCGCACTACAGAAACACAAACCAGTTTGCTTTTTTAACATTCATGAACATGATATAAATGTAGCCAAAATGCCCAGTCAGAATGTCTATCAATATTGAAGTGGTTATGAATGTGAGGCCAACACAAACACAGCCAGTCTCGAAGCGTGATGTTTATTTGCGTGACAGCGGAAGCAGAAGAACACGCGTGCGTGTGTTTATATTTAACACAAAGTGCATTTGCACTGGCAGAAAGCCCTGACTGTAATAACAGGACACTCATATACTGAAAGAGTTTGATTTATGCATGGAACATTATAGCGTATATCTGATATGCAAAGATGGTTCATGCATCTATGGCATCAAACGTATATATGAAAAGTAACTAGTATACGACCTACTCAGTTTGTTTTTGAGAATGTCCACCTCTCTCCTGAGCTGCTCCAGTTCTTCTCTGCGGAGTTTAGAGCTGAAACTGTGGACGGACAAATATTACAAACAATCAGTGTCTGTACATGCACAAGCTGATTACTAGCACACTTGGGCTCAGTTTTGATTTCATCTCGACTTTAAACCAGTTAGTTTTTTAGATTTTATGTGCATGGCAGGGTTGGGTCGACAGAGTGAATATTCACTATATATTTGCAATACTTTTTTAAAGTAATATACACTACTGGTGAAAAGTTTGAAATAATTCAGATTTTTTAAAATGTTTTTGAAAGAAGTCTTTTCTGCTCACCAAGGCTGAATTTATTTGGTCAAAAATACAGTAAAAACGTCAATATTTTGAAACATTTTTGCAATTTAAAAGAACTTTTCTACTTGAATATATTTTAACAATTTGATTATTTAATTATTTTTTTATTAATTTTTGGCATCATTACTCTAATCTTCAGTGCAGTAGTATTTATTTTATTTTTTATTTTAGTTTTATTATAGTTTTATTCATATTTTGGATTAGCTTTTATTTTTATATTTGAGTTTTGTTAATTTTAAGTTTAATTTTCATACATTTCATTATGTGCTTTTGTTTTTAAATATTGCTATAGGTTAAACATTTTATTATTTGTTTATTTTATTATTTATTTCCAATTAATAATTTTAGTCAACCTAAACATTGCTTCAGCTTAAAATTTTCTTTAGTTTATGTTCAACTAATATTTTTATTTTATTTCACCTTTATTTCAATTAACAGAAATGTTTCAATAGTTTTAGTAAACGATAATAACCCTGCTCCAGTGTCACATGATCCTTCAGAAATCATTCTAATATGATGATTTGCTGCTCAAGAAACATTTCTGATTATTATCAATGTTGAAAACAGTTGTGCTGCTTCATATTTTTGTGGAAACTGTGATTTGCTACCATTCAAAAGAAAGTAATGTTTCTCAGCAAAGTATGCATTAAATTGATCAAAAGAGACAGTAAATTAAGTTAGAATGTTACAAAAGATTTCTATTTCAAATAAATGATGTAATTTTCTATTAAATAATCCTGAAAAAAATATATTAAAGCCGAATATTAAACCATTTTCAACACTGATAATAATATGAACCATTATTAATACTTGAGCACCAATAATAATTAATAATAACTGAGCACTAACTCATCATATTAGTATGATTTCTGAAGGATCATGTGACACTGAAGACTGGAGTAATGATGCTGAAAATACAGCTTTGATCACAGGAATAAATATATTTAAAATATATTCACATAGAAAACAGTCATTTGAAATTGTAATCATAATTTCACAACATTACTGTGTTGTGTAATGTATTTTTGACTTAATAAATGGTGAGCAGAAGAGATTTCTTTCAAAAACATTACAAAAATCATAATTATTCCAAACTTTTGACCATTTTGTATTTATTTTTCACAGATACCACTAAAGAGTCATCACAGACCTTTCTTCCTGGTTTCCTAGAGTCGTGGCTCGGTTGATCTGAGCCCTCAGGCTGCTCAGCTCTCGATCCATCTCTCTCTTCCACTGCTCTGTCCGTCGATCCGGTCCAGGGCTCAATGCTCTCCGCTCCACATCCCGCTCTCTCTCCTCCAGTTTATCCTGAAGTCTCTTCTGCTCCTCTGGAAGAGACCAGCTCTAGAATTAACATCAACTCTAACAGAGCAGATTTTGGTTTTGCCATATTCTATTAAATTACTTATTGAAAAGTAGTATTCATTGAAGGGGTCATGACATGGACTTTTATTTTAATGTGTTCCTTGAGGTTCACTTATGTTATATGTTTTAATAATACATTTTTTTTGCACAAAAAAACAAATATACATACATGTAGAAAAATGACCATTTTCAACCTTCATTCTACCTCTCTGTCTGAAATGATCATTTTATTAAGGCACAGCTCCTTTAAGGCTTGTCAGTAAATGCCCGATTAGTAAATCAACGCCCACTCATTATTGCACACGACTGAGTGTTTTTACAACATGTATATAAAACCGTCATTTACAGACAAAGCATTATGAAATCATTTACTTCCGGTTTGTGATGCCGCTGCTGTCAGATCCAATAGTCGGCTGCTTCCTCTTTTAACAACAGTTTATTTGTGAACTCTCCATTACTCTGTGCCGCGTTTACAAAACTAAATGCCCCGAACAAACATATAATCCTGAGAAAAAGGACCCAAGGTCTAACTAGGACCAAGGAGCAGGACCGGAGCACAGAACGTTTTAATATATTTATTAGTGCAAAATGACCAACATTTCGACGCACATGCGTCTTCTTCAGAGTCAAAGAGTCAATGGCAACAATATACAGAAATTAAAGAGTCAAAATTCAAGGTATTGACCACAGGCCTAGGTGGGTGTGGTGCAACAATTATCCAATTTTATACAAGCACTCAAGTCTAAACCAAAAAAACCCCCCCCAAAAAAACACATATAGCAAATAGCTACATACACATATACATAAAAAAAAACATACATAAATATAAATAAATACATACACATAAACATACAAAAAATACCATACATATAGACACACACAGGCATAAAAAATAAAAATAAAAACATAATCCTCTGATGCGATCCAGGAGGCCATTAAAATAAATCATCCAGTTGTTTCCGACACTGGGATCCTAGTGAAGTCTGTACAGAGACTCAAACCAGCTGTTTAAACTGGATGTGTCAATGCAAACGTTCTTTCACTCTTTCATTTGTCCTGTTTTCAGCAGACTCAAGTGTGTGGAGTACGTCAGAAACTGAACATGCATCTGTATACTGTATTATAATAAGTTCTATTTGCTTTTGACATGACGCGATACTCACATCCAGTGTAGGCGAATGTCAGCCGTTAAGCGACTGAACGCCAGTGGGCGGGGCCTATGGTGTGATGATGTATAGCTATTGGCTGATGTGTTGCTCTAGAGGCGGGCATATGCAAATGCATTTGCCTGTGTGATGTCACAGATCGCATTATCAAAACAAGCCGTTGTTGGAGCTTGATTAAATAAATGCTTTGTTTTTATGAGGAGGACATTTTAAGCTGTTAAACGTGCAGGATATTTTAATTGATACAAAGACCTCAAAAGATCAAGGCAAATTTGATTTCTCATGTCACGACCCCTTTAAAATCTGAGCATATTAAAGAACATGGAAACGCATTGAGATGGATGATCACCTTGTAATGTTTGTATTTGTCTGTGCTGAGCGTTTCGTTCTCTTTCCAATAATCGAAGACTCTGGGTTAAAGTCTCAATGGCCTGTGGCAAAATAACATAAACGTATATTATTCTGGAATGATGCACTGTAGGATTCAGTTTACTATATTAAGGCAAGACACTGCAGTCAAAAACACTGTTTTTTCAGGCACCATACTTTATAGACTATATCTATTTGCATCTATAGATTTTAAATTAGCAATACACATTTATACATCAACAAAATGAAACAAGAATTTCTTTATGGCTTTATTCAATGTTCAGATTTATGTTCTGGAAATGTATACAAATGGTGCATATTTAATTACTTAATGCCTCATTTGCATTTTTAAACATTACATTTTAGAGAACTTTTAACTAGGGAGTTATGGTGATAATATCTATTAGTTCAAATGTTTACCCTATTCACCTGTTGCGTCTTGCTTTAAAGAACAATCTTAAAAACAAAATGATAAACACATACAGGTGAAACTCGGAAAATTAGAATATCGTGCAATAGTTCATGTATTTCAGTCATTCAAATTAAAAGGTGAAACTAATATATTTAGTATATACACTACCGTTCAAAAGTTTGGGGTCAGTGAGAATTTTATTTTTATTTTTTGGAGGAAAGAAATCAATACTTTTATTTACAGTGGTGTGAATAAGTTATTACCCCCATGCTAAAGTTGCCTAAAAAGAGGAATAAAAAATCATCTTTTGGAAATTGATCTTAATGCCTTAATTAGAAAAATGCGGAAAAATCCAACCTTTAAGGACACCAATTTTCTTTGTGTATGAATAATGTATCATAAATAAATAAATGTTCTTCCTTAAAATACAGGGTGCATAAGTCAGGCCCCCCCTATGTTAAATTCCCATAGAGTCAGGCAGATTTTTATTTTTAAAGGCCAATTATTTCATGGATCCAGGATAATATGCATCCTGATAAAGTTCCCTTGGCCTTTGGAATTAAAATATCCCACATCATCACATTCCCTTCACCATACCTAGAGATTGGCATGGTGTTATTTCAGTTAGCCTAATAGCTGGTTTGATTTGCATTGAAAGATGATCTTATGAAAAGTACCCCATGCCAATCTCTAGGTATGGTGAAGGGAATGTGATGATGTGGGTCTATTTTAATTCCAAAGGCCAAGGGAACTTTATCAGGATGCATATTATCCTGGATCCATGAAATAACTGGCCTTTAAAAATAAAAATCTGCCTGACTCTATGGGAATTTAACATAGACTGACTTATGCACCCTGTATTTTAAGGAAGAACATTTATTTATTTATGATACATTATTCATACACAAAGAAAATTGGTGTCCTTAAAGGTTGGATTTTTCCTCATTTTTCTAATTAAGGCATTAAGATCAATTTCCAAAAGATGATTTTTTATTCCTCTTTTTAGGCAACTTTAGCATGGGGGTAATAACTTATTCACACCACTGTATCAAGGACAGTAAAGACATTTATAATGTTACAAAAGATTCTATTTCAAACAAATGCTGTTCTTTTGAACTTCCTATTCATCAAAGAATCCTAAAAAAAAAAAAAAAAAAAAAAACTGTACAACTGACAGACCAACAACTGCTTCAACATTGATAATAATAATAAATGTTTCTTGAGCATCAAATCCTCATATTATACTGATTTGTGAAGGATCATTTGACACTGAAGACACCGACACTGGTGATGCTGAAAATTCAGCTTTGATCACAGGAATAAATTACACTTTACTATATATTCACACAGAAAACAGCTGATTTACACTGGAATAATATTTAATACTATAACTGATTTTTGTTGTATTTTTAATCAAATAAGCGCAGCCATGGTTAGCAGAAGAGAATTCTTTTAAAAGTATTTAAAATTGTACCGACCCCAAACTTTTGAACGGTAGTGTATAACTATATACATATGCATGTTCATACTTTTCAGAGGGCCGACATTTCTGTATTTAAAATCCTTTTTTTATTGATTTCATGTAATTTTCTAATTTTCTGAGACTTTGAATTTGGGGTTTTCATAAGCTGTAAGCCATAATCATCGAGTTTCACCTGTATATTGTGCCCCAGATCTCAAGTGGACAGCACTAAATACAGATAAATGATCCAATACGTCATGTGATCCAAACACATATTAATAGCAAATGAAGTCAACTCTCCACGTGTGATGGGATCACGCGAGCCAGACGTTGATATCAGGTGAAAGTGGGTCATGTGACCAGAGCCGGTGTTAGTCTGACCTGACTCTGCTGCTGTAGTTGTGTCTGGATAGCGGTCAGATCTGACCACTGAACCGCAGGACTGAGAGAGGACGAGGGCTTCAGATCAACACCGGCTGTGACCTCTCTGACCGGAAACACATCTACAGAGAGAAACACGTCAACTAATTAAATCATACTAAACATATACAGTAGTGGACTAAATTGATCTCCAGAGGGGATATTTTTAAGTAAATATTTGAGGGAAAATCAAAACAAAACTTGGTTAGGGTATTTATCTGACAAAATTATTTGGCAAAAAAAGGCAAACAGCTGCAGGTTTTATTTTTATGATGCAAAAATAAATAAAAAAATGCATAGAAAAGCAAAAAAAACTCTCAAGAAAGAGCATAGATTAATACAATATAACCAGTTATTAATATTTTGTTGGCTCTCTCTTGTTTTTGCATGTGTTCATAATTTCTTTGTATGACAGCCTGGGCCACTACAACTGGAATTAAATAAATAAAACAAACAAACTGAAAGCACATGGCAAAATGAAAACTGAAAATATAAAATAAAAATTATAATAGTAATAATACTAAATGAACATTGCTCAGAAATAGGCAATTTAGTATTTTAATGTTTTGACAATAAAGGTTTTCAGGATTTAAAACTTTTACTAATTTCCATGACTTCTTTAGGCCAGGAAATTATTCTTTTTAAAACTCCCTTTTTATTTCCAGGTTTTCCATGACTATGGGAATTGAAAAGAATTATACAGAATATTCTCCATCTGTCAATTTTCTATTAATGGAGTAAAAGGAGTTACCTTCAGTTCCTCTAGGAGATCTTCCATATGTAGTTAGGCGTTCCTTGTAAGACACAATATTAGAAACTGAGGTAAATTAAAGGTGTATTTCACAGAAGAAAGTAAGTCATAGAGGTTCAGAATAACATGTGTGTGAGTAAATAATGACAGAATTTTAAATTTAGGTGAACTCACTGTCGCTTTAATTTATCTAGCAGACATAGAGCGCACTCTAGCGGCCAGTATCTTCAACATTCTAAACTGACATACATTTTATAAATGTAAAATTATTATTATTAGTGATGAAATACAGTCTCTTACCCTCATCTTTGCGACACTTCCGTCCGCCTCGGAGATGATGGAGCTCAATTGATGGTCCCAGTTCATCCTGAGCGCCTGATAACCAGCTTCTCGAATTAAACACGAGCATAAAACCCGTCTGATTTATAAAGACCCCTTAAACCAGCAGGAATAATGACAGGTGAGGTTACAGGGACAGGTAAACGGGACATATAGTGTCACCGGATTCTACAGAGGTGTGTTTCAGTTTTAGTAAACAAACAACTGAAATAACGCTTCAAAACACACGCGCGCGCGAAACACTGAAGCGACCGTTTATTTCAGAGAAACTTCACGAACGAATATCCTTCCATAAATAATATCATTAAAAGTTCGATTACATGTCTAAAATCCTCTTTTTATGGGGCCAGACAGTGCCCATTTCAGTTTGTTTAAATCCAGGAGCCAGCGCCACTACATTACACGCCACGTCCGTCACACCACATGGATTATGGGAAATGTAGTAAATCTGGTGTAATGGCCGCTCACTCCTTATGAGCATAGACTTATGAGACCTAGCAGCTAGCAAACATACTGCATCAGTAAGATATGACACCATTCATATACATTATATTCTACTGTATATGCATGTTTTTTTTTTTAAATGGTAAAAAGTGCTATAGCCATTATACTTAAGGTTTCTAGAACACTATAAAGCATCACTCACGTGAGACATTTCACATACTGTAAAGTTAACTCAACTGTTATTGTTTAATACTGGCCTAATAACATATAGCTTACTAGCCTACCATACATTTACAAATTGTCACATGTATTACAGTTTACTTGATACAATTCCGTGAGTGAGAGACAATGGGCTCTATCTTGCACTCGGCGCAAATGACTTTGTACACTGACGCATGTATCATTCCTATTTTGCACCCGCGCAAAGCGGACTTTTCCCTCCACAGACACACGTCGGTTAACTAAGAAATACACTTGCGCTCCCCGGGGCGGTTCAGCGCAAAGAGGAGGCGTGTTCCGGCGCAAACTTTCCCTCATGCTATTTTGCTGTTCTATAAAACAACTGCGCCACTGACCAGAAAAAAACTAGTCTAAAGTCAGTGGCGCGTTGCGCGTTGTTCATTATGCTATTTTAAGCGCGCATGCTTGGCCATAATGTAGCGGGTGCACAACGCGCATACACTTTGATTCTCTCATCAACACAGATGCAGCAGTTTTTATTTTTGCAAATCATACATTATAACAAGGAAAAATATTAACACATGAGGGAAATCATTGTGGTGTCCATGAAAATTTAGTTTTTTTCCTCCCACGCCTGTTTAACCGACGCTGATTTGTATGGGGATGGGAGAAACCCACCCACGATAGATAGATAGATAGATAGAGAGATAAATAGATAGATAAGTCTGATTTGAACGTTGAATTTCTTGTTATTTCTGCATGCATTCTACTTCAGACAGTCAAACAGTGCCGTCTGAGGGTGTTACTGCATGAGGGTTTATGCCATAGTTTACAGGTGCACGCAATACAACGTCACTTCTCTGTCTTTCACGGTCCTGACAAGAACGTCGGTCTCCTCGGCTGTGAACCGCTCCTGACGCGCGCCTGGTAAATCCGCCGTTATAATAGCAATCCGCCATGCAACATGCGCACCTGCTCTTAAAGGGAATGTGAGATGACGCTCTGATTGGTTTATTCCACGTTACGCCCAAACCACACCTATGAATAATGAAGCTACTTCAGACCAACCTCTTTTAGATTTGCGCCAGGCGCAAGAGTCATTTATCCCGCCGGGAAAATAGCAACAGCGCCGGGATCCGCCCACAAAGTTACTTGCGCTTTGCGCTTTGACACTTGCGTTTCAGATCGTTAAAATAGGGCCCAATATTACATTTATCTTAACTTTAGCTTCTTAACTTTAGTTTTAGTTAAACTTCCCTTTAGTCAAATCTGTGGTACAGGGTTATTATATTTAACTAAAACTTAAACTACCATAAAACAAACTACCATTTTCGTTACTCTAAAAATTTAAAAACACAAAAAATTACCAAAACTTTCACATTAAAATGCAAAAATAGAAACTAATTTAAAAACTAAAAGTATCTAAATGATATTAAAATATATCCACTTGGCTGTTATATCATGTTTCACATAATTTCACCGCACTTTTTTAAAGACAAAACACTAACTGAATTGAACATTTCAACTTTTATGCTATTTATTTAAAACAGAAATGTACACACAGAGAATTCCCAGAGGTCTTACAGTGTAAAATGAGCCTCTTTGTGTTTTTCTAATTTTACATAACATGTTTTTTTTTAACTTTATAGTCACTTTATAGAATGTGTAATTAGAGTAGAATTGAAAACATGATTTCCACTATTTAAAACATATTGGCCATTTGAACCCAGGTCCCCATCCGAGGAGTGTTCTCCCGGTGTTCACCGTGCAGACGAACAGACCCAGCAAAGCAAGCATCCCGAACGAGCCACGCCGGCGCTTCTCAGGCTCTAACAGGACAGAACACAACACTCAAACTCATTTCACTAGCTGTACTCATAATCCAGTTGCCTTAAATCTACACAGATCAGTTCTGTGGAGGTGCAAAGACACTCACTTCCAGTAGAGTATCCTTGTGCGTACAGCACCCGACTGACAATCCAGATCATTCCCAACACGCTGGCCAGGCGCTGAGAAACACAAGAAACAGTTCTCTCAGTTAGCATTAGCTTGGATGGGTGTTAATAAAGCTTGAATCTATACTCACTGGATGCTGAATCCCACCCACAGATAAATGAAACAGGAATAGAGACACAACTTCAACACTGTAAGAAAATGGCACATTTATAAATATACTGCATGCTTTTTGTTTTACAATTATAATTACAATGACAAAATATCCACAAAAGCATCAATAAACCATCAGAAAAGCAGCAAGGAAACCAATCACAACAATCCCTTCTCGATCAAATGTAAAACATTAAATAAGCTGATATCTATTGTAAAGAAAACTTTATAGACCGCAGATATATTACTGCTAAATATGAATGTATATTGAGAATATTAATGCATAATGAATATTAATGCACGCATACGTGTTCTGATGAGCTCGCTGGATACAGTTGAATTTGTTTCCAGTCTCTGGATCATCACTGTACATTGTAGGATACTAGAAAATAAAATTAATACTTTCATCATAGGTTCAAACTTAATTACACCAAAAGCCATTAAGCAAAATAGTACTTTTGTGCTCTAAAAAGGGGTTCTCAAACCACTGTGTTCTGATGGACATGAGGAACGAATAAATGCTAAACGTATTTATAAAAGTATTGTATATTGTATCAATATCTGTTTTTAAGGACATTTGTTTACTTTATGTCGCCCTTTGATGTCCAATGTAAAGTCTGGGTCATAATGCAAAACCAGTAAAGAACCACTGAACTAAATTATGTTTCTATCAGATTATAGGCATAGAAGAACCTTTCAGTGACTAGTTCTTAAAGGAGCATTTTTCTTCTTAATGTTAAAACCATTTTAGATAATCTAAAGAACATTTTACCATCATAAAAACAATTCTGACTTTTTCCTTACAATTCCGAGTTTAGATACGAACTCAGAATTGCAAGACATAAAGTCAGAATTCTGACATTGCGAGTTTACACCGATGAGCCAAAACATTATGAGCACCTGCCTAATATGCTGTCGGGCCTCCATGTGCTGCTAAAACAGCTCCGTCCCGCCCAGGCATGGCCTACAAGAGCCTGAAGGTGTCCTGTGGTCTCTGACACCGAGACTTTAGCAGCAGATCCTGCAAGTCCTGTAGTTTGAGGTGGAGTCGCTGTGGACTGAACCTGTTGGTCCAGCACGTCCCACAGATCTGGGGAATTTGGAGGCCAGAGGAACACCTTGAACTCTTCATCATGTTCGTTCCTCAAACCATTCCTGATCAATGTGTGCAGTGTGACTGATTATCCTGCTGAAAGAGGCCGTCAGTGAACACCATTGTCATGAAGGGGTGTATCTGGTCAGCAACAATGTTTAGGAAGGTGGCATGTGTCAAATATACGTCCACATCTCGGCGCCGATAGCCTCGTGGGCCGTTGTGCTTCGGGAGACATGAGTTCGAGTCCCGGCTCTATCCTAGGCATAAACGCCAAAAATAAATCTTAAAAAAAAAAAATATATATATACACGTTTCCCACCAGAACATTGACCAGAGCGTCACACTCCCTCCACCAGATATTGTCGTCCCACAGTCCATCCTGGTGCATCACATTCCCAATTAAACAGTACACACGTATACGAGATGTAAAGAAAACGGGACTCATCAGACCAGGTGACCTTCTTCCACTGCTCCAAGGTCCAGTTTATCATAAATCTCTGATTGGTCTCCATACGCAGCAGATGCACTGTGTGTTGTGACACATTCCTCCCATAACCATCAGTTAAATAGTGTGACTTGTGCCACATAGACCTTCTGTTGGCTCGGATCGGACGGGATAGCCTTCATTGCCCTCATGCTTCAATAAGCCCTGGGCGTCCAACACCCTGTCGCCGGTTTGTGTTTTGTTCCTCCTCGGACACTGTTGTTAATTCTCATCACTGCTGACCGAGAGCGACACACAAGCCTCGGCGTTTCAGAGATACTCTGACCCAGTCGCTCTGCCATCACTATCTGGCCCTCGTCAAAGTCACTCAAATCTTCATTTCTGCCAATTTCTCCTGGATCCGACATTTTAATCACGAGAACTGATTGTTTACTTTCCATCTAATCTACCCAGATCCTTGTTAAGAGATGATCAACGTTATTTGCTTTACCTGTGACTGTTCATAATGTTTTGGCTCATCAGAGTATATCTCACAATTCAGATATTTTTTTTCTCATATAAACTTGCAATTGCGAGGAAAAGTCAGAAATGTGAAATAAAAAGTTGTAGTTAGCTTTTATTTATTTTGTTATAGAAACAAGCTTCCATAACAATCACTGTCTGTTATGTTACCGGGACATTGTATTTAACCCGAGCCTTCCCCACGGCATAAGACAGATGACCCATCAGGAGAAATGATGCCGCGCCGGTAAGCGCCACATAGCCGTGCTCTTTAGACAAAACCACCATCTTCAAGACTGAGAAAACAGAAATATCATAGGATATAAATGATGCTGTGTGTAACAGCATACAAGTGCACAACGGAGAAAAATCTAAAAAATATGTGAATCCAGAAATAGTCCCAATTGAGTCTGATTACAGACAGACAAATAGCTGGTCTGTGATATAAAAATCAATAATGTGCTTAGTCATCTCTGTCTGTGATAGTACAGTAACGTCAAAGTGAACTTCAGTTACTATGAAATTCATAACATGACAGTGCTACTAGTCTAGGTCATAAGTAGTAGCAATTAAGTTCAATTCAAGTCATTCTAATAGTTGTCAAAAATACACCGTTCTGTAAAATCAGCACACATGTGGGAACAGGTACATTTTCTGCGCACCCACAACAGTGTAAAAGTGAAAGACAATTATTCAAGTCAACAATCCCACTGTTGCATTATTAAGATTTGTTCACATTGTTCTATTCAGACACAATCAATGCAATATAATATTGTTAATCAAGAGACAGTATTTAAAAGAATTTGCTGCTTTATTGTTACCTGCTCTGTGCTGGTTATCTGGAGGGCGGATTCTGCAGGACAAAGATCGCTTGTGTTTCTACTAGTACTAAGTGTGACGCTTATGGGTAAAGGGTCAATCTCCACAAGTCCCATCCAGTCTGCCTTCAAGAAACAAAATGCACAAATTCAAACATTTGAAAAGCAAATACTTTGAATGTTTTTGTTAAATATAAAATATATTTTAAAAAATATGCACTGAAATAAATAAACACTGGCCATGCTTTGTATATATTATACACATCCCGTCTTTTATTCTCTAATCTTGAATAAATATGTATTTGTAGCCATTTATTATTGTTTTTAGCGCCATGTCAGCAGCAGGGCTATGGCAAAAACAAAGTAACAAAAGTTGTACAATTAACAAAAAACTAAGACATTTAAGACAAGACAAAAATACATTTGGTTGACACTTAAAGGGATAGTTCACCCAAAAATGAAAATTCTGTCATTTACTCATGTTGTTTTGAACCTGTATGAGTTTATTTCTTCTGTTGAACACAAAATAAGTTGTTGTTTTTAAAGGGGTCATGAACTGGCTTTAAAAAAAAATGTATATTGTTGTCTGAGGTCAACTTATGACGTTCGCTTGGTTTTTACATTCAAAAACATCAAAATGAAGGCTATTTTCTACCCTAGTTTTATACACGGGTTTCTTGTATACAAACAATACCGGATGCGCGCGCATCCAGGGGGCAAAAACCCGCTGTCTGTTATGCCGAGTTCTGTAAAAGAACATTGTAATTAACGTAGATTTCGCATTGTTTGTCATTTCTTGTTGACTCAATAATAAACTGCAATTTCAGAGTTGGATCTGTTTGTTTGTGTTTATTAATATAACATTATGTAAAATGTCCAACTGTTTACGAATCAAAATCCGGACATACTGTGATGCATGTATGAATCATGTTAGACTAGTTAGTTTAACAAAGATGAATACATACTGTAACAAATGTTTTGTTCATTGTTAGTTAATACATTAACCTGTATGAATGCACCCAGTTTTAAGAAAACGCAACCTTTATTCACGTCTTTGTTGTTTTTCCGACAGTGCTAGCTAGTTTGTGTCTTTTAGCTCATAGCTTTAACGGCAGACTGTTGTACGTCCCGCTGTTGGAATCCTCTACGTTTACACCGTTTAGCTGTCAGCATTTTAACTGTTTAACCGGGACAATTTCATAGTGGTTGGTGTTACCCGAACCTCTGGTCACCCTACTAATAGTCTACCCACAGCGACACTTGGAATAGATTGTCAACCTCTGGACAACTTTGCACTTTGATAGAATTAGGCTAGCCAGCCATGATGGATTTAAACAATGGATTTGTATTCTCATTGGATGTTTAAAAAGAAAAAAGAAAAGAAAAGAAAAGGTAAGCTGCGATCTTCTAAGTTATATCTGCTGGGTTGGTTTGTGTTAGTGGAACAAAGCTAAAAGATTGTAACTCGAGGCTTCTGCCTTTGCTTTCCCTCTGCTTTTGGAAGTTATGGCAAAAACAACATCATAGAACAATATTGACGCAAGATATTTCTCCACATGATAAAACTGATGTCCATTGTTCCAAATATGGCAATAACTCATTTTTGACAAAATTGAAGTTAAGGTCTTTTGCCTTTGCACAGCAGTATGCTATAACCTAAACCCTTTACTCCGGTACGAAGACCGCGGGTCTTTTGCCCCCTGGTTGCGTGCGCAGGCAGTGATGACGTCGCCGAGAAATCCATGTAACTATGGGCGTCTCGCATTGAAGACTTGGAAGTAAACGCCCACTGCTGTGAGTGGATAACCGTTTTGCATATTATAATGAGTTTCGTGTAATGCACGAATCGGTGGGCGGGGCTAAACCGTCCGTGTTGATCTTCTTCTGCGGGGGACTGGTGGTGTTTTATCCTCTTTGTCGTCATAGTTCCCCACTTTGAAAAACGAGTCGTTTGCTGAGCCTGGTGTCAATAAAAGCTTTTATTGGACTAACAAGGACGTTTTCAGTTCTGAAACTTAGAGGATATTCTTATAATATGATGACCTCTTAGATGTCAAAAGCTCAAGGAAAATTTGATTTCTCAGTTCATCACCCCTTTAATGGTTTCTGTTCCCCCAACTTCCTTTAGTATTTTTTTTTCCTACCATGAAAGTCAATGGGGACCAGGAACTGTTTGGATACCAACATTCTTTAAAATGTCCTATTTTGTGTTCAACAGAAGAAAGAAACTCATACAAGTTTAAAACAACATTTTGATTTTTTAAACAATATCCCTTTAATTACATTAGGTCTCTAAATTTACATTCAAAACAGTGCAGTATAGCAAAACACTACAGCTTTAAGAACATTAAAGTTGTGTCCCAAATGACGCACTTTGCACTCACACGTGTATTGTAATTTGTATGAACTTTACACGGTTATTTTGTCATTGAACAGCCAAGTCTGTTAGCCCCGCCCTCTCCACTACGTAATTAAAGCTGCAACATTAGAGTGCATGGTTAATTGAGTGCAGTTTTTCTCTTTAAAAATGTTCGGTAAACACTTCTCGAAGTATTTATAATGTAAAAGTGCATAAGTGCATTAGAAGAAATTTGGAACACAGTTTTGAATCATCGCATTCTATTATTTCAACAGTATTGAGAGACCCACGGAAAATCTTTAGTAAAAGGTGTAAGATTTATACGATCTGAAGAGAAACATGAGTGTTCTAGCTTCACCACTGCACCAGCACGGACCCGAGTGTAAGGAACACACTTCACGAGAACGGTGACGGACCACACAGTGTGTTCAACATTTAAGATGATCTTATTTGTTGTGAGACTGGATAGTTTGTACCTATTCTATATAATAATAATAAAGTGACTCATCCGGTCTGCTCTTTTTTATTTTAAACGTAATTTCTAGATCAATAAAAAAAAAAATCACACTTATGATCCCTGTTAAACTGACACAGATCAAAAGAGAACGTCTTCTAACATTGTAAAATGTTTAAGATACTGTCAAGAAAACGCGAACACACAACTCACTGCTCTTGAATGATACATTTATTAGCGTTATTATAATAAAATATTCATAAAAAATGAAGACAATGAGAAATGTAGGCAGTTTTATTTTACACTTGTTTACCTCAGCTGTTATATAGCTGGAAATAACCTACATTTGATAGACTATTATATTGCTGGTTGCCCTACTTTTTATATAATTATTTTTTACATCTTATTAGTTTATTAATTTCTTGTCTTTTGTTATTAGTTTGTCTTGAATAATTGCTTAAAGACTTTAGCCCAACTTAAGTTAGCAATGTTTCATAAGAAGTTATTAGTCACTTAATGCCATTTTGATGTAATATTTATGTCAACTTTGTATATAAATCTATATAAAATAAGCAAAAGCATTATTTATGCCCATATCTTCTACCGTATTCTATTTGATGTGAGTGGAAAGTGAGGGCCCAGAATCCCCCTGCATACGATCGCAAGATTTAAAATCAATCATACCATTACAATAACATATTGTGTAGCGTTCAATGCACGATGACATTATTTTAATATATATATATATTTGGTTATCCAAGTGATCTGACTTTAAACAGTAATAAGAAGCCCCGCCGTTCAGCATGGCATCAAAAAATTAGTTTATACTCATTGTGTTCCTCCCCACGGAAATCTTTAGTAAAAGGCGAAAGATTTATACGATCTGAAGAGAAACATGAGTGTACTAGTTTCCTCACTGCACCAGCACGCACCCGAGTGTAAGGAACACACTTCACGAGAACGGTGACGGACACCGTTACCTTTTTTTTACAGTCCTGCCCAAGATAAAACGCGGATAAAACGCGCATAGAACTCACTGCTCGTCTTGAAGGATATTTATTAGCTGTATTTAAAATATTATGCGGTCGCATATTATCTTCATTAAGAAAATGTCTTTAAGATGTTTGATTTAAAATTGATGTGAAACTGACTGTTTAAAGACGTGTATCAGATGTTTACACAGCAGATGCTTTCCAGACAAAGTTATAAGACATTTTGGAGATGTAAGTTAGCCTATCTGGGAACTAAATTGTATAGGCCTACATTTTATATATACAATTATATTCTAATAGTTTATTAATTTCTTGTCTTTTGACATTTTATTAGTTTGTCTTAAATAGGGCTGGGTAAAAATATCGATTTCTCGATATTAATCGATTCTCATTTTTACGAACCGAGATTCTTAAATCTCAAGAATCTATTAGTCATCCTGTTTTCATTTGATGAATGAATGGAACATTGCAGCGCGCATCCCATCCAATAAATCGCAATAATCTTTGTGCTTAGTTACTACAGTACTGATACTAAATAAAGTCTCAAATTACGTCCGTTTTATTGCGAAATTCAAAAACATACCGTAGGCGCTATGGCGTGAGATCGCTCGGGCGCAGCTCAGCTCATGAGAAGCAGCAGCGCAGCCAGCGCTGGTATTATTAGTAGGCTAATTGCCTTAATATTTGCCTTAATAATATTATTAGTAATTGCCTTCTGCCTTAATAATACCAGTTACAGCGCGAAATAAACACGAATGAGCATCTGAAAGTGTGTTAAAAGATAGATTACAACTTATCGAAATCCGTATCATGTCACATGGAATCGCTCAATCAGTGTTTCAACTGTGGAAAGACGGTTAGTAAAACAGCTTGTAAACAATGTCATGTAACGTCACATTTACCTCAGAAAAAACATATGTGACCATAAACTCGTTAGTCAGCTAAAAAAAATAACTCTATAATTAACTTTAGCATTTTGCTAAATATATGCACCATATTATAATTGTAGATGTTCTTCAATATTTAATGCATGTTTGAATAAATCTGGCAAGTTTTTATGACAGCCACCATATAAATGTTTATATTTCATATAACTTTCTTATTATAAAAATAAATAAGTGTAATTTAAGTGTTTGTATAGCTACAAATCAGTTACATTTTACCTTCAATAGTATAGTAGCCTAGGCAAGCCTAGTAGGCTACAACTGACTCCCAGTTTACAGCATTAGTTAAGAGATTTGTTTTCCTTGAGAAAATTTGCCATGTATTGTAGCCTACCTGATATCCAAAATAATCAATATTGAATCGAAAGCTTGTGAATCGAAATCGAATCGAATTGTGAAATTTGTGTCAATGCCCAGCCCTAGTCTTGAATAATTTCTTGATGACTTTAATATTTCATAAGTTATTAATCACTGCAATTTTTATGTAATATTTATATCAACTTTGTATATAAATTTATATAAAATAAGCAAAAACAGCATATATTATGCTATTTATATGCACATATCTTATGCCGTATTTGATATGAGTGGAGGGCGGTGAAGGCCCAGAATTCCTCGAACACGATCGCAAAAATTAAATCAATACCATTAACTACATTTGTAAGCGAAAGCGCACGATCGATTCACGTGAATTACATTAATAATTATTTTGCGTTTTCCATGTGATCTGACATTAAACATTTTAAGGAAGCCCCGCCGTAAAGCAGGGCATCAAAAAATTAATTTATACTCATTGTGTTCCTCCCCACGGAAATCTTTAGTAAAAGGCGAAAGATTTATACGATCTGAAGAGAAACATGAGTGTACTAGCTTCCCCACTGCACCAGCACGCACCCGAATGTAAGGAACACACTTCACGAGAACGGTGACCGAGACCGTGTGTGTTCAACATTAACAGATTATTTGTTGCGAGACTGGATAGTTAGATAGTTTTCATATGATAATGAAGTGACTCGTCCGATCTGCTCTTTTTAATTTTAAACGTGAGATAAAAAAATAATAAAATAAAATCACACTTTATGATTCCTGTTGAACTGACACAGACCAACAGAGGGCGTTGTGTTCTTCCATCAGTGAGTGGAACACAAAGGGAACAGTTCTCTTCTAATGATCTAATTCTTCTTAGAAACTAACAAAAACATCAAACTGAAAGTGAGAAGCACTTCTGGACAAGTGACAGACAGACATTTGAGTACAGCATACCTTCTTGTTTCTTTATTGAGTGTGTGTTGAGATAAAAAAAATCGCAATCGGAGGTATTAAAGCTTAAAGATCGTGTCCACTTTACACCCAAGACGAAACCGCTATCCTGAAACCAAACGCAGGACCTGATCAGCACCGTCATTAGTGGTGACAAATAAAGGGGCCTCAACCACCCAGGGGGCCCACTAAATCAGGTAGTTTTCCTATATTCCCCTACTCTTATGGATCAATATAGTATACTACAGCGTTAGCTTCTATGAGAGTTGAATGAAAACCACAATAACCATGCAATTTAGTTAAATACGTTTTCCAAATATTTCCTGTCTCTGCCATAATTCTCCCATAATTATTTCAGCTCAGTCAACGGCAAACAGACAAGGGACCCAATAAAATCACAAGTCCCGCCTCTGCTAGTGAAAAGAACCAATCAGAGAGAGTTGAGGCTGCTCCAAGAACAGAACCAATCAGAGTTGAGGCTGCTCAAAGGACGGTTGAAAAGTTACAGTGAAAATGAGACTGACTGAAAATGTCACTTTATCTCTTTAGAAATGTTCAGTCATTTCTACTCACGGTGTTTATAATACGAAATGGAATAGCGTAGTGTATTAGTTCAGAATTAGTTAGTGAAATGGTAAGTGCATAAGATCGAATTTGAACCGCAGTTTTGGATCATCAATATCTATTATTTCAACACAATTGAGAGCCCATGCAGTAATGCAGGGCAACAAAAAATTAGTTTATACTCATTGTGTTCCTCCCCACGGAAATCTTTAGTAAAAGGCGAAAGATTTATACGATCTGAAGAGAAACATGAGTGTACTAATTTCCTCACTGCACCAGCACGGACCCGACTGTAAGGAACACACTTCACGAGAACGGTGACGGACACCATGTTCCACATTTAACGTAGCCTATATTATTTGTTGTGAGACTGGATAGTTAGTACCTTTTCATTTGATAATAAAGTTACCTATGAAAGTGACTCATCTGGTCTTCACTTTTTTTATTTTAAAAATGATTTCTAGATTATAAAAAAAAAAACTTTATGATCCCTGTTAAACTGACACAGACCAAAAGAGAACAGCTTCTAACGTTCTATTGTGAAACGTTTAAGATACTGTCAAGAAAACGCGAACATACAACTCACTGCTCTTGAAGGATACATTTATTATTATTATTATCATCATTTAATAAAATATTATGCAGTAGCATATTATCTTCAACAAAAATGAAGACAATGAGAAATCTGAACGAAAATCACAAAAACGTGATTTAGTTAAAGAAGTTTTCCAAATATCTCCTGTCTCTGCCCTCATTCTTGCATAATTATTTCAGCTCAGTCAGCGGCAAACGGACATGGGACCCAATAAAATCGCAAGTCACGCCCCTGCTAGTGAACAGAACCAATCAGAGTTGAGGTTGCTCCAAGAATAGAACCAATCAGAGTTGAGGCTGCTCCAAGAACAGAACCAATCAGAGTTGAGGCTGCTCCAAGAACAGAACCAATCAGAGTTGAGGCTGCTCCGAGAACAGAACCAATCAGAGTTGAGGCTGCTCCGAGAACAGAACCAATCAGAGTTGAGGCTCCTCCGAGAACAGAACCAATCAGAGTTGAAGCTGCTCCGAGAACAGAACCAAACCAACCAGAGTTGAGGCTGCTCCAAGAGCAGAACCAACCAGAGTTGAGGCTGCTCCAAGAGCAGAACCAAACCAACCAGAGTTGAGGCTGCTCCGAGAACAGAACCAAACCAACCAGAGTTGAGGCTGCTCCGAGAGCAGAACCAAACCAACCAGAGTTGAGGCTGCTCCGAGAGCAGAACCAAACCAACAAGAGTTGAGGCTGCTCCGAGAACAGAACAGAACCAACCAGAGTTGAGGCTGCTCCGAGAACAGAACAGAACCAACCAGAGTTGAGGCTGCTCCGAGAACAGAACCAAACCAACCAGAGTTGAGGCTGCTCCGAGAACAGAACAGAACCAACCATGAGTTGAGGCTGCTCCGAGAACAGAACAGAACCAACCAGAGTTGAGGCTGCTCCGAGAACAGAACCAAACCAACCAGAGTTGAGGCTGCTCCGAGAACAGAACAGAACCAACCATGAGTTGAGGCTGCTCCGAGAACAGAACAGAACCAACCAGAGTTGAGGCTGCTCCGAGAACAGAACCAAACCAACCAGAGTTGAGGCTGCTCCGAGAACAGAACAGAACCAACCAAAGTTGAGGCTGCTCCGAGAACAGAACCAAACCAACCAGAGTTGAGGCTGCTCCGAGAGCAGAACCAAACCAACCAGAGTTGAGGCTGCTCCGAGAACAGAACAGAACCAACCAGAGTTGAGGCTGCTCCGAGAACAGAACAGAACCAACCAG
Source organism: Rhinichthys klamathensis goyatoka (assembly GCF_029890125.1). Lineage (NCBI taxonomy): Eukaryota > Metazoa > Chordata > Actinopteri > Cypriniformes > Leuciscidae > Rhinichthys > Rhinichthys klamathensis. The sequence goes on from NW_026607333.1 coordinate 140,914, forward strand.
AGTTGAGGCTGCTCCGAGAGCAGAACCAAACCAACCAGAGTTGAGGCTGCTCCGAGAACAGAACAGAACCAACCAGAGTTGAGGCTGCTCCGAGAACAGAACCAAACCAACCAGAGTTGAGGCTGCTCCAAGAGCAGAACCAACCAGAGTTGAGGCTGCTCCGAAAACAGAACCAATTCTGCTCCGAGAACAGAAACGGTGTGCACCGGTGTGCAACAGGGTTTGAGATACGTTTTCTCTTGTTTGGTGGGTGTGTCAGAACTGCAGTCCAATCAGCAGCAACATGTATATAAAGCACGCGGTATTAAAGTGAACTGGCACAATGGGTTCAAGGAAAGTAATTATACGAATGTGTTCGATGCAGCTCGGCATACGCAACAACTGAGGATATTAGAAGACATGTTTGTCACAAGTTTTAGTGTAAAAATATAGGATTTCAACATAATGATGTAGTTGTTTATATTTTTAGCTTCATTGCAAGTCTATGACATTTGGTATAGAAATAAACAATGGTAATTAAGTGCTTTTCCTAAAAACGAGAAAGAAAATACAGGGTATTAAAACAGTATGAACTACAAATAAAGTCAGTATGTGAGGCTAAATATATGTGTTTTAGTCTGAATTAGGTAAGATGTGTGCTTCCATTTCAGTTTCCACAAATCCCTTCACTCGATTGGGATGTTTTATTGTGTTCTGGGCGGCAAGTGCAGTAACTGTAACATCAGGCATATTTTGTAGTATTAAACACATATTTATACCGACTTATCAGGCTCCGAAAATTCTTCAAAGAACACAAAGAATGGCCTTTCTCAGCTGCCATAGTTGCAACTCTTGCGTCATCAGAACAGTGTGTTCAACGTATCACCGTTTCTGTTTTAAAAAACGTTGTGCAGCGTTTTGTTGGGGCTGAACGCAGCCCAGTTGAAAAGTTACAGTGGAAATGAGACTGACTGAAAATTTCGGGGAAAAAATCTGGGTACCAGTAACGTCATGAAAAGAAGGAGAGGGAGGCCAGGAAAACGACTTAACCAGTCTTTCAAAATGTTCTTTATCAAGACAGGTTAGTGTAGTCAGTGTAGGGATGTCAATGTGATGGGATGCCGGTACATCTCATTAATGTATACCGGTGTGCGCCGCCCGAACGATTAAAGTCCTCATCTTTTTGCAGTTGGTGTGTGTCACAAGGGGGGTCTTTCGCACCAGGTAGTTCTAGGAACTAGCCACCGGGGTAGGTTCCCCGAGAACTAACGGATCCCCTAGGAACGTTTTCCTGGTTGCATTCGCACCACCAGTAGGAACTCTAAAGTGACGTAAGCCGCGCTTGTTGTTGTGACTTTTATTTTGACGGCGCAGCGGACCTTTATTTTGACGGCGCAGAGAACGCCAGCCAGAGCCACACAGTGCTCGCATTCTCCGTGTTCATTAGTTTACGATCTGTCTAATGGCGCTTTTCCACTGCTGGTACGGCTCGGTTCGGCTCGGTTCGGCTCGGTACGGTTCGACTCGGCGCGGAACGGTTCGGCTCGCTTCGCTTTTCCACTGCGTGGTACGACTCGACTCGGTACGGCACGGTTCGGTTCGCTTTAGCTCGATTGCTTTTCCACCGCAGTTAGTACCTTTTCAAAGTGGGTGGGACTGATCGTTATTTTGTCCCTACACTTGTAGGTCCGGTGATAGCCGTGTGCGGCTAAGAGCTGAGCTACTTCTTGGAACACTTTTTCATTCCGTTTTGCCCCATCCAGCTCTCGCTGGATCCGCTCCTCGGCAACCAACGAGAGGAACGTCTGCACCTCGTCCACTGACCACGATTCAGCCATTTGTTTTTAAAGTTTAAAAAACAGATGCTACCGCGTTGGCTGTTGTCTACTGGTTATTTAAATCGAGCGGGTTTAGTGTCCAATGACGCTGGTAGTGACGATTCTGTCTGACCAATCAGTGATCTGCAGTGTTTTTACGTCACATTTTAGTACCGGTACGGTACGCTTGGAACCTCACCAGACCAGGTACCATTTAAAGCGAGCCGAAGCGAGCCGTACCGTACCGGACCATGCAGTGGAAAAGCACCACAAGTGAGCCGTACCGAACCGAACCGTACCGTACTATGCAGTGGAAAAGCGCCAAAGCGTGCCGTACCGAACCGAACCGTACCGTACTATGCAGTGGAAAAGCGCCATAACAGTGTGGTCTAATACATTATTAGATAGAACTGTTATACATAGAAAGTAGACAGTAATGAAAAGTTATTGGCATATGCAGTGTGGTTGATGTCCAGTGTTGCTAGCTGAGCAGAAATACGTAATCATGTTTCGCTTGGTCCCCTCAAAGTTGTGTTGGATTTTCTCCTACTCTGAAGTAGGAGCTAAATTCGTTCCTCAAAATGGAGTTCCTAGGCTGCGTTCCAGTCCAAAATTGTCATGCCCTTCACTCGTTAACTTCCCTCAGTCTCGTTCACTCGGATGTACGTCATTGCTTACGTTGCATGAGTGCCCACTACTGGCGGAACTTTGGAATAGGCTGAATTGGAACATGCTACGCCCTTGATCATTTAGAATCCACTATGGGGTTTATTTATTTTTTCCCTTACAAAATTGTTTAATGCAGCATTTTATATGTATATAGGTGTTTTTGATTGGTTTAATTTTTTTTATATATATATATATATATATATATCAGAGTTGTGGTGGGGCAAATTTACACATGTGGTGACGTCACAATTGTGTTGCATTGTGGTATATGGAGCTGCCTGAAGTGTACATATGAAGTAGACTCGCTCCCCCTGTCAAAATCGAGGGAAAGAGGGTCTGTCCATATAAACTTCCCTCGTCCACTTCACGAAGTAGGACGCACTTCAAAATGGCGGCAGGGATTCCCCCGAGGGAAGTGCTTAGGGCTTTTATTTATATAGAAGCTGGAACGCAGCCCTAGAACTAAAATCGTTCCTAGTTCCTGCGTTGTGAACACACTAAAATTTGGGTACTTCAGCCAATAGTTCTAGGAACTATGAAAAGGTTCCTGCGGTGCAAAAGCCCCTAAGGCAGTGGTCTCAAACTCGCGGGCCTAAATATTTTGTGGCCCCCTACTTGACATAAAAGTTTAATGTTAGTGCGGCCCGTTGTTGCGTGTGCCGCATTTAAAAAAAATAAATGTATCCCTTATGGGCTACCATAGATAGTCTCGTGACAGCTTACAGCGGGTTTGTTGTCAATAGTTGTCATAGACAACCGCGAAGTACAAACATACTGGGGAAGTATTAACATTAGTCACATTAGTCAGAAGTAGACAGAAAATATATGCCATCACCCAGTTCCAGTCATGTCTCTCTCAAAACGTGCCGTGAAGAGAAAGGTTGGCGAAGAGCACAGGCAATTTCAGGAAAAGTGGGAGACGGAATATTTTTTTAATACCCCTACGTGTCTCATATGCACAGAGAAAGTTGCGGTGTACAAGGAATATAACATCAGACGTCATTACTCAACTAGACATGCTGAGGAGTATACAAAATACCATGGAGATGAGAGAAAGAACCGGGTCGCCAATCTTAAAAAAATGTCTATTGAGGCAACAAGATTTATTCAAGAAAGCAAAGAAAGAGAATGAAGCAGCCGTCGAAGCTAGCTACGTGGTGAGTGAGATGATTGCGAAGGCCGGTAAGCCGTTCAAGGGAGGCGAGTTCATCAAAAAGTGCATGTTACTAGCTGCAAGTAAAGTCTGTCCGGAAAAGAAGGGTCAGTTTAGCAACATCAGCCTTTCAGCTAACACAGTGGCAGAGTGCATTTCTGACCTTTCAGAAAACATTTATGATCAGCTGCGTGAGAAAGTCAAACGTTTTTGTGCATACTCAGTCGCTCTTGATGAGAGCACAGACACTGACACCGCGCAGCTCGCAATATATGTCCGTGGTGTTGACGGCAATTTTGAAGTGATCGAGGAGTTGCTCGCTGTGATTCCAATGCATGGTCAGACCAGCACTCAGGAGATATTACGCCAGCTGTGTGGTGCTATTGAAGATGCAGGTTTGCCATGGAAGAGGTTTACTGGAATAACGACCGACGGTGCGCCATCAATGACAGGAAGGAAAAATGGACTGGTAGCACTTGTTCAAAGAAAACTGGAAGAGGAGAATGTGGAGAAGGCCATTGCTCTGCACTGCATTATCCATCAGCAGGCTCTTTGCAGCAAATGCCTGAGGTTTGACAATGTGATGTCTGTTGTTGTGAAATGCATCAACCATATCAGATCTAGGGGCTTAAAGCACCGGCAGTTCCGCGCCTTTTTGGAGGAAATAGAGTCATGAGGATGTGCTCTACTTCACCGAGGTGCGTTGGCTCAGTAGGGGAAACGTCTTGAAGAGGTTTTTTGAGCTGAGAGCAGAAGTGAAAGCCTTCATGGAGAAGGATGGGATGGCTTTTCCTGTGTTAAAGGACCCCAAATGGCTCATGGACTTAGCTTTTCTTGTTGACATCACACAGGAGCTGAATGTACTGAACAAGAAGTTGCAAGGCCAGGGGCAGCTTGTCAGTGCTGCCTATGACAATGTGAGGGCATTCTCCACAAAACTTGTGTTATGGAAAGCCCAGCTCTCTCAGACAAACCTCTGCCATTTCCTAGCATGCAAGGCACTTGTGGATGTGGGCACACCATTCAGTGGTGAGAAGTATGCTGATGCCATTATGAAGCTACAGGAGGAATTTGATCGCAGGTTTGCAGACTTCAAGACACACAGAGCCACTTTTTTCCCCCACATTTTTGCTGACCCCTTCTCCTTCGATGTGCAAGATAGTCCTCCTGTACTTCAAATGGAGCTCATTGACCTGCAGTGCAATTCTGAACTCAAAGCCAAGTTCAGGGAGGTGAGTGGAAATGCAGACAAGCTTGGACATTTTTTTGAGAGAGCTGCCACCCACCTTCCCTGAGCTCTCCAGAATGTTCAAGCGGACCATGTGCCTTTTTGGGACCACATATCTATGTAAAAAGCTATTCTCCACCATGAACTTCAATAAGTCAAAGTACAGGTCCAGACTTACTGATGAGCATCTTCAAGCCATACTGAGGGTTTCAACTGTTTCCTCCCTCAAGCCAAATGTGTCTCAGCTGTGTGAGAGGAAGCGCTGCCAGTTCTCTGGCAGCAAGGAGTAGGCAGAAGCCTATGTTCTGAAGAACCGTTCATGTTCTGAAGAACCGTTCATGTTCAGAAGGACACCTCATGAAGAACCATTCATGTTCAGATTCAGAAAGGAATGTTCAAATTCAGAGGAACAGTTCAGAATAAACGTTAATAATAAAGATTGAGAAGATTGGATCAGTTGTGCTCCTTTTTTGGAATACTTGATGCGGCCCAGCCTGACCCAGACTCTACCTCCAGCGGCCCCCAGGTAAGTTGAGTTTGAGAGTTGAGACCCCTGCCCTAAGGCCGTGTGTCCACCAAAGCGTTTTTAGCCAGCTGAAAACGCTAGACGCTCTGCTGAAAACGCCTAGCTGTGAGCGCTTGAGAGCGTTTTGGCAGCGCAGCGTTTTTTCCGTTGAGACGTTTCGTTGCAATGATACAGAATATCCGCAGCACAGTTTACTTGTAACTGATTTCGCAGATAATTTGTTTCATACTAAAAATTTATTTTTCATCGATTTTGTTCGGTTTGCTCTGATGGTTGATGTTGTTGTACAGAAAGACAATAACTTTATTATTAAATAAAATATCATGCAGTAGCATATTATCTTAATTTAGAAAATGTCTTTAAGATGTTTGATTTAGAATTGATGTGAAACTGACATTTTAAAGACGGGAACGGACTGGAAATTAATTCTATATGCCTACATTTTATATTTTTATAGGCCTACATTTTATACTTTTATATAAATAAAAGTCTTTTGTCATTTCATTAGTTGAATTTTGTGGAAATTATTTTTATTTCTTGATGACTTTCATGTTTCATAAGAAGCTATTAATCACTTAATGCAATTTTGATGTAATATTTATATCGACTTTGTGTATATAAAATAAGCAAAAACTTAATTTATTATGCTATTTATATGCCCATATGTATCTTATCCCATATTTGATATGAGAGGAAAACGTGAGAACCCAGAAGTCGAAAGTGTTTAAATCAATCAATATACCATTTACATTTTGTGAACGAAAGCTCGTTCCAATGTTAAACGAACCACGTGTAGATAACACGAATTAACACATTAAGTTGTTCATGTGATCTGACATTAAACACTGTAAGGAAACCCCGCCGTTAAGCAGGGCATCAAAAAATTAGTTTATACTCATTGTGTTCCTCCCCACGGAAATCTTTAGTAAAAGGCGAAAGATTTATACGATCTGAAGAGAAACATGAGTGTACTAGTTTCCTTATGGCACCAGCACGGACCCGAGTGTAAGGAACACACTTCACGAGAACGGTGACGGACACCGTGTGTGTTCAACATTAAACAGATTATTTGTTGTGTCAGACTAAGTGACTCTTCTCTTTTGTGACGGTCTGCTCTTTTTAAAAAAAAAACGTGATTTCTAGATGAAAAAAAAAAACACTTTAGGATCCTTGTTAAACTGACACAGGCCAGTTTAATTAAAGTACTTCTAAAGTTCTGTTGTGAAATGTTTAAGATAACACTACTGTCAAACAAATGCGAATATACAACTCACTGCTCTTGAAGGATACATTTATTAGCTTTATTATTTAATAATATATTATACAGTAGCATATTATTTTAATTTTTTATGAAGATAATGAGAAATTTAGGCTGTTTTATTTTACACTTGAATGTCTTTTTAATTTCTGAATGTTTACCTCAGCTAATAGTCTACTTTTGTATTATTTTGCTGGTAGGCCTACTTTATATATTAAAAATGTTTGTTTTATTAGTTCATTGTCTTTTGTTACTTTATTGGTTGTCTTGAATAATTGCTTGATGACTATAGCCTTTAATGTTTTATAGGTTATTAGTCGTCTAAATGTCATTTTGATGTAATATCGCAAGATATTAAATCTAGTACACATTAAACATTAACATTTAGTTAACATAGGAACGCATTCCTCACATGTGAATAACGAATAAAGATCAGGTTTAAAAGAGATTCTGACATTGTACACAGCAAGTAAGCCCCGCCGTTTGGCAGGGCATCAAAAAATTAGTTTATACTCATTGTGTTCCTCCCCACGGAAATCTTTAGTAAAAGGCGAAAGATTTATACGATCTGAAGAGAAACATGAGTGTACTAATTTCCTCACTGCACCAGCACGGACCCGACTGTAAGGAACACACTTCACGAGAACGGTGACGGACACCGTGTTTAACATTTAACATAGATTATTTGTTGTGAGACTGGATAGTTTGTACATTTTCTATAAAGTGACTCATCCGATCTGCTCTTTTTTATTTTAAATGTGAACATAAAATATATATATATATATATAATTACCACATACTTTATGATCCCTGTTGAACTGACACACACCAACAGAGGGCGTTGTCTTCTTACATCAGTGAGTGGAACACAAAAAGTTCTCTTTTAAATTCTAACATTATGGAAACTAACGAAAACACCAAACTGAAAGTGACGAGCACTTTTGGACAAGTGACGGACAGACATTTATGAGCACAGCATAAATTCTTGTTTCTATATTGTGTGTTGAGACAAAGAGAGCACAATATGTTTCGCAATCGGAGGGATTATTTCACCAGCCTAAAATATCGTGTCCACTTTACACCTGAAACGAAACTGCCATCCTGAAACGAAACAGGACTTGTACTTTTCAGTACAGTCACGCTTCCAAACCAGCGAAACCCAACGCGCGAGCACTTAAAACATACGATTTCTAGACATTAAAGTTTTATCACCATAACATTAAGTTACTAAAAGGTACTATTCCACATGCGACTTACACGAAATAAAGAAACATGTTTTACAGTGCAATCATGATCCCGGCACAAGGTACTTAATTTCTTATATTCAACAAGTATAGGAAGCCCCGCAATTAAGCAGGGCATCAAAAAATTAGTTTATACTCATTGTGTTCCTCCCCACGGAAATCTTTAGTAAAAGGCGAAAGATTTATACGATCTGAAGAGAAACATGAGTGTACTAAAGATTCCTGGCGCACCAGCACGGACCCGACTGACGGAAACACGTTTCACACGAACGGTGACAATATGACAGACATGAACATTGCAAATATTATGTTACAGCACAACGTATTATAATGTTAAAAACGATTATGCAACTAAATTGTATAACAAACAAGAGTGTATGGGTTAATAAAATAAAAAAAAACACTTAATGAAATGTATAGTACTCCATTGCATTGTGGGTAAGAGGGTTTACTTCCGGGTTCGTCATCGCTCACGGAATCAGGTCGCTTTACCATAGGTCGTCTTCTTACGGCATATTATTGCCTTAAAGCGGCTTTGGCTTTACTTGTAAATATATAATATAAGTCTATATTTCCTGGCATGGTAAAAAGGCGGCTTTACATTATCAAAAAACAGTAAACACATTGAACTATGACCTATGGATAAAATGTCTGCTAAATGAAATGAAGAAAATACAACATGCAATAAAAAAATAATGATATGCAATAAACCTTGTAGCATTTTCAGCCATTGATATTAATTTATAGTAAAATAATCAAAACTATGAAATAATAAAGTATGCAAATAAATATAATTTAAAACAGCATGTATGCTGGACACTTGCTGGCTGCCTTCATTACTGGGTAAGCAAAGTATAATTTATATTTGTTAACAAAAAAAAAATCAAAATTTAGAACTGTTTTTATGATCATGACAAACATAATCATAAATATTTTTGAAACGTTAAGCTTCAATATTATGGAGATCAAATTGAAAAAAAAAAAAAAAAAAAAAAGTCCCTTAACTTTCCCCATATATTTTCTATGGTAGGCTAGTGCTTAACATTACGGATGCAATATATTTTTGACCACATGTAGATTTCATGGCGCTGTTTCGCCCTTTCCGTGGCGGGTCATTACAATCGCATAATATGGTTAACCAGTTCACAAAATAGTTTTGTTACAACACATACTTACTGAAAAATTACGTGGCTTACGTGTTTTAAGCCAGGCAGGTAAACTAAGATGAATTCTTTACTATTTTTTTGGGGGGGGGGGGGGTTGTTATTTATCATCATCATCATTTAATTGTGTTGTTAATAGTTTTGAATGGTTTGTAAAGTTTAATATATAAATAAAACAAGTATGATTCTATCAAAAGTTTGGTTTACTGTCGTTTTTATTAACAGAAATGTATAATTTATTGGAGGTTCTTTAGGTACTTTTAACTGGTCCACTTGTGTATGTATAAGCTTGAAATCAAATTGACAAAGAAATAAAAATGTACTTTCTCCCCGTCGGGGAATCGAACCCCGGTCTTCCGCGTGACAGGCGGAGATACTGTCCACTATACTAACGAGGAAGGGACCGATTTTACCTCCGGAATGTAGTACTTTTAATTTGACATTTCCGCATTTCTATGACTGACAAAAGCAAGATAAAAGTACCACATCCAGCCTCCGTACTTCAGTCCCTTCCTCGTTAGTATAGTGGACAGTATCTCCGCCTGTCACGCGGAAGACCGGGGTTCGATTCCCCGACGGGGAGAAACAATTGTTTTGTTGTTGTTGTTATTTTAATTAACTCAAGAATTAGTAGGCCTATACGTTTTAAAGTTTTTGCCCAAATTTATAAAATCTGACATATATAAAACATCATCAACAGAACTCAAAACAGCCTATTCCACTTATAAATCACTAACAACATTCTGACTTTAAACATTATTAAAGAGCCCCGCAATTAAGCAGGACATCAAAAAATTGATAATACTCATTGTGCTCCTCCCCACGGAAATCTTTAGTAAAAGGCGAAAGATTTATACGATCTGAGGAAAAACATGAGTGAATTGACGGTACAACAGCTCGAGAAGAAACCCGAGTCGGGAGAACACATCTCACAGTAACGGTACGAACATTAAGTGCATTAATGCGTATGTGAGAAATAATAGTGTAACAAAACTGATAACACACTGCCTATATAGGCCTAGTAAAGTAATACAATGCAAAAACACCACAAATTAAAAGTACTTTGTTATTACGGAGATGGTTATGGTGGTTATAATGAAACGCAACAAACCGCACTGTCTGTGGGCTTTCGGTTTCGTCATCACGCCTTCTTCTAACTCTTTCACGAACTTTTGCAAATTCACAATAAATTATCAATATTCCAAAGCACCTCAATCACTAAAACTGTAGTGACTGTGACATACATAATTCACCTTTGGGTTAAATGTAGTTCTATACATTGTTGGTGATAAATGCAGTACTTTGTTCTTAGCGTTTTTTTCCTCATAACTGTTCAGGGATCGTGGTCCCTTTAAATGTTCTGTATGGGTGATGACGTAGGACGCTTGTCAGCGCCATTGGTTCGCTGTTAGTTTTGTCATACGAAATAAACGACACACGTATTTGTGTGCTCAAAGTGAGAAGTTGTCTCTTGCTAGTTACTGCAATTTCCACACTGGTGACCCCGACATTAGTCTGCTGGACGTATCCAGAGACACGACACGACCATGACCGCGAACGCTGTCACCCTCAAACTCCCCGAATTCTGGGAATCGTCGGCATCTGCATGGTTCGCACAGACTGAAGCGCAGTTCGCGCTGCGTGAGATCACCGCGGATACAACAAAATACTACTACGTAGTGTCGGCTCTCGGTAATTCAACGGCATCCAGAGTGGTGAGCCTTCTAACAAATCCTCCGGAAAACGAGAAATATGCAGCACTCAAAGCACACCTGTTGAAAACGTTCGGACTGTCGGACGCTGAGAGAGCCGGCAGGCTTTTCTCCCTTCAAGGACTGGGTGACAGCAAACCGTCCGAGCTCATGGACCGCATGCTGGATCTTTTGGGAGAGCACAGACCCGATTTTCTGTTCATCCAGCTTTTCCTGCGTCAGCTGCCTTCACAAGTGAGAGCTGCATTAGCCAACACCACAATCACTGACTGTCGGAGACTGGCTGAGGAAGCTGATAAATTTTTCCTGGCGAGTCACGGACATTGTGCGGACGCGCTTTTTCCCGCGCACATCGCTTCGGTGACACGTGACGACTCCACCTTCGTCGCGGCAACCACTTCTCGGCGGCAGTTGTCTTCTGGCCCCCAACAACTTCCAGGCTTATGTTTCTACCATGCTAAGTTTGGAACCAAGGCTAACAAATGTCGCTCACCATGCAGTTTCGGCGGGTCGGGAAACGCCGGGGCCGGCGCTCAGTAGTGGCCATGAGCGTCGGCCGCGTAGGCAGGCTGCTTTTCATCCACGACAGCATCTCTGGACGGCGTTTTCTGTGCGACACAGGAGCACAGAGGAGCGTCCTGCCTGCATCCCGTTTGGACATGGTGACCGACAGCCACGGCCCTCCTATGGAAGCTGCAAATGGTAGCCCCATCCGCACATATGGAACGAGGTACATCGAACTGTGTTTAGGAGGACAGCACTTCGGCTGGAACTTTGTTACCGCAAAGGTTGCCGTTCCCCTCCTCGGCGCTGATTTTTTGTGTGCACATGGACTGTTGGTGGATGTAAAGAATCGCCGTCTGATTGACGCTGTCACGTTTTGCTCTTATACATGCACGCTCAGCGGGACTGACTCCATACGGCTGTCTAGCATGCTTTCAGCTTCTGATGATTTCCACCGTCTGCTTGCCAGTTTCCCAGCCCTCACTCAGCCCACTTTCTCTGCATCAGCCGTGAAGCATGGTGTGGAGCACCATCTCGCCACCACTGGTCCACCCGTCTACGCCCGCGCTCGGCGCCTCGACCCAACCAAGCTTGCCGTTGCAAAGGCTGAGTTTGCGAACATGGAACGCCTGGGAATAGTTCGCCGATCCGACAGCCCATGGGCATCGCCCCTCCACATCGTCCCCAAACCTGGTGGCGGCTGGCGCCCGTGTGGCGACTACCGGCGGCTTAATGAGGCAACGGCGCCTGACCGATACCCAGTCCCGAACATACAGGATTTTTCAGCACACCTGTCTGGCAAGGTGATTTTTTCCAAGGTCGACCTCGTTCGTGGATATCATCAGGTGCCGGTACATCCACTGGACATCCCCAAAACGGCAGTGATCACGCCGTTTGGTCTGTTTGAGTTCCTGCGTATGCCGTTCGGCCTTAAAAACGCCGCCCAAACTTTTCAACGCCTCATGGACTCTGTTTTGCGGGACCTGCCTTTTCTTTTTGTGTACTTGGATGACATTCTAGTAGCGAGCACGTCCAAGTCTCAGCACCTGGCGCACCTCCAAACCCTTTTTGAGCGGCTTAGCCAACATGGATTGATTGTCAACCCCGCCAAGTGCCAGTTCGGCCTCTCCACCATTGACTTCCTTGGACACAGAGTCACTAAGGACGGGGCGGTCCCTCTCCCATCAAAGGTGGAGGCAGTCACACAGTTCCCACGCCCGCTCACTGTCAAATCCCTGCAGGAGTTCCTCGGCATGGTGAATTTTTACCACCGCTTCATTCCTCGAGCTGCTCTGCTCATGCGGCCTTTGCACGAGGCCTTGAAAGGTAAACCACAGCACGTTGTGGACTGGACTGAGAGTAGAGACAGGGCTTTTGCCGCCACTAAGGCAGCCCTAGCGAACGCCACCATGTTGGCACATCCTTCTCCAACAGCCCCCATCGCCATCACCTCGGATGCCTCAGACTATGCTGTCGGTGCTGTCTACGAGCAGTGGGTAGGCGGTGCCTGGCAGCCGCTGGCTTTCTTTAGCCGTCAGATGCGCCCCTGTGAGCGGAAGTACAGCACTTTCGACCGGGAGCTGCTGGGTCTCTACCTCGCCATCCGACATTTCCGTTCCCTGCTGGAAGGCCGACACTTCACTGCGTTTGTGGATCACAAGCCGTTGACTTTTGCCATGGCCAAGGTGGCTGAACCGTGGTCCGCCCGCCAGCAACGTCATCTGTCCTACATTTCAGAGTTCACCACGGACTTGCAGCACGTTGCTGGTAAGACCAACCACGTGGCTGACTGCTTATCACGGGCTGTGGTGGGGGCAGTCCACCTGGGCTTAGATTACAACCGCATGGCGGCCGCTCAGGCCACAGACCCGGACGTGCAACTCCTGAGGACCTCGACTACAGGTCTGCAGATCGAGGATGTAGTTTTTGGCGATGCCGGCACCACGCTCCTGTGTGACATCTCCACAGGTAGTCCTCGGCCAGTCGTTCCCTCGGGATGGAGACGACAAGTTTTTGACGCCATCCATGGTCTCTCCCACCCCGGTTCGAAAGCGTCACAGAGACTGGTTGCAGCTAAGTTTGTTTGGCACGGCCTCAAGAAGGACGTTAGGGATTGGGCTAACATCTGTGTTGAGTGCCAACGGGCCAAAGTCCACCGCCACACTAAAGCCCCGTTAGGTTTGTTCCCGGTTCCGGAGAGACGTTTTGACCATGTAAACGTGGACCTGGTCGGTCCTCTGCCCTCCTCTCACGGTTTCACATATCTGTTCACCATGGTTGACAGGACCACCCGCTGGCCCGAGGTTGTGCCTTTGACGTCAATGGCATCTGTCGAGATGACACGGGCATTTATTAGCACCTGGGTTGCCCGTTTCGGCAGTCCTTCGGACATTTCCTCTGACCGAGGCGCGCAGTTCACGTCTGAGCTGTGGGACGCTGTCGCACAGAGCCTCGGAGTGAAACTCCACCGCACGACCGCATATCACCCGCAGGCTAACGGACTCTGTGAACGTTTTCATAGGTCAATGAAGGCTGCCCTGCGTGCCAGCCTCAAAGACAGCAACTGGGTCGACAAGCTCCCATGGGTGTTGCTGGGCATCAGGACTGCGCCAAAGGAGGACCTTCAGTCCTCATCCGCGGAGCTTGTTTATGGACAGCCACTGCGGGTACCGGGGGAGTTTGTCCCTAGTGCCACGGTTCCCTGGTCTGCTACTTTCCAGCGGTCTACTCTACTGGACAATGCAAGGCTTTTCGCACCTGTCCCTACTTCACGTCACGGCCTCCCTCAGTCACACATCCCCGCTGGACTTCAGACGGCTGACTACGTTTTCATTCGCCACGATGCTCACAGGGGACCGCTACGTCCGCCCTATGAGGGCCCATTCCGGGTCCTGGAGACGGGGGACAAACATTTTGTGGTGGACAGAGGCGGCAAACCGGAGCGACTTTCTATCGACCGCCTCAAACCGGCTCATTTGGACGTAGCCAGGCCCATCAACCTGGCCCAGCCCCCACGCCGCGGACGGCCTCCTGCTCTGCCTCCACCCCTTGCTCCTAAACCTCCTACACTCCATGCCCCACACCCGGGTCTTGGCGGGACACCGGCTGCAGTGAGGTTTCCTCAACCTCCAGTACAGCGCAGCCGTTGTGGTCGGTTGATACGCCCACCTCCCCGTTGACAGTTTGGTTCTTCGGATACAGTGAATTCTGGGGGGACGTGTGTAGTGACTGTGACATACATAATTCACCTTTGGGTTAAATGTAGTTCTATACATTGTTGGTGATAAATGCAGTACTTTGTTCTTAGCGTTTTTTTCCTCATAACTGTTCAGGGATCGTGGTCCCTTTAAATGTTCTGTATGGGTGATGACGTAGGACGCTTGTCAGCGCCATTGGTTCGCTGTTAGTTTTGTCATACGAAATAAACGACACACGTATTTGTGTGCTCAAAGTGAGAAGTTGTCTCTTGCTAGTTACTGCAATTTCCACAAAACAAACAAACATCTAGACTACTCGTTTCCCAGTATTTCCATTGATATAATATGGACAAAACTGAAATTATAGCCTACAGATGAAAATTATAAGGGAAAACACATTGTAATAAATCTTTCTTTCCCATTAATTCTGCCTCACTAAAAAAAGATATGGAATTATCAACAGAGAAACAGCAATTAAAACGACAAAGTATTGAGGAACAGCTTTGAGGCATATCAAGACATAAATATTGATATATAAAAGATATAAATGAAATTATTCATAAAAACTACAGCATATTATTAAATGAAAGAATAACATACCAGCAGCCACATCACAATCTCTACAGCGACACATAGTGTTAATTAACGGTACGGCACTCTACAGCCCAAACTGCGTTTAACACGATTTACATAAACAAATGTATATATTATTGTTAATAGCGATTGTGAATATTGACATGATATCAGACAAACTTTTCACCCATCAACCATTTCTATCAAGCGCCCGTTATTCTATATTCTACATAATTCATGAGTAAGTTAACTGTCGTTAAAGTAGGCTATTACAAGCCCTCAAAAAGTAACAACCATTCTATTTCAATTAAAATATCAATTCCGACTCAAATTAGGTGTTCAGTCCAATCCGTAAAACGGAGGCTCACCTTGTATCTTTCCATCAACTCCGGTCACATGTTTGTCAGAAATTGCTGGAAATTTCCATCGTTAAGGTCCTTTGTCAGTGGACTAATGAAGCCTGAAGCAAATTAGTCTGCACAGTGTTTGTGCTGTGATAAACATGTTTTTATGTATATATATAATTGTAAAATGCTTTTTTGAAAGAAGGAAAATAAACAAAGCCATTAGAAAATGAATAAAGAAAATATATTTAAATGAAAAACAACAGGCATTTCGCATGACAACTCCATCAGATTTGCAAATCATGCACAGGACAAAATCAGCACTAAATATTTGACATCACACTTTCATATTATTTAGCATTTTTATGATTATACATAAAAGACAGGAGGAGTTTTCATTTTAGTTTAAATTTATTTTTTTGTATATTTTTTATGTGCTTTGACATTTTTTAAATTTGTAATTTTTTTAAATATAATTATTTGTAGCCTATATATAATATCTTTTTATTTCAGTTTAAGTTTTATTTCAGTTTCCAGATTAGTTTTAATGCTTCAACTTTTTCAGTTTGTTGCCAAGGCAGCATTTTTTATTTTTTTTCATGTAATATTTAGGCTATATATATTATATATATATATATCAATTACCAATAATAAAAAAAAAGTTTTAGTTTAGTTAACGACCACAACCCTACAAAGTTAGAAATGGTTGTTTCGTCAGTCAGTGTTTTATAATGTTATTTTCTCTTTTTTGATTTAAAATGACCTTTTAGGAATTCAGGGGAATAAATGCTCAAAACAATTTATATGCACTATGAAAATGATCTGAGTATTGTGACTTTTCCCTGTCCTTGCCTCTCAGTCAGGACACAGTAGACCAGGATCAGAATGAAGAAGCAGTTTCATGCAGCCGAGTGAGGAAAACTCATCTCGCAGGATCGGGGCCAAAGGGCGTGAGGTAGACATGGGTGGGCCTGCTCAAATCTTTTTCCATGCTGTGGCTCTGTGCACTGGACAGTGTGGGAAGACATGTGGGATGAAAGAGAGTTTGGTAAATGCCTCAACCACACTATGTTTAAAGTCTATACGCAGGGATGTTTAGATACTTCTGGAAATCAAGTGAAAAAGGATGGAAAGTCTGCTCTGAGAATTCAGACCCCTTTAGATAACAGATTAGCTAATGCGTCGCTGGCCAGAAGATCATAGGGAAAATGATACATCTGACTCATTTCTTCATTGAAACATTTTCGGGAAAATAATTATAGGTCTCATTCAAAATCCTCAGTTAGCCTTTATATGTGCGCAGAGCCATTGTTCCTAAGCCGACCTAATGAGCGAGATGCTGCAGTGCACGGAAATGTTGTTAAAGGCAAATCATTCATATATAAGTTGTATAAAAACATAAATGTAGAAATGTGAAGATCAACATGTTTTGGACTGTAGTCTGCCATTGAACATCTGCTAGCTTATATGACCCAAAGCACTGTTTAGTTTTGTTGGCTTCAGCTCCGCTCTCATGCCTGTCCTGGACGACGCTCTGGCTCTAGAAGAGTGAGTTATGCCAGTGTGGTTTCACTGGTTTGGCTATCCAGACCACCATCGCCTGTCCAGTGTCCACATCATGACCTCCAGTACCTGTGAGGCGGACATGGAAACATTTAGGAGAAATAGAGTTGCCACAAAAAAAAACTACACTCAAAAGTTTGGTGTCAGTAGGGTTTGAAGTCTCTTCTGCTCACCAAGGCTGCATTTATTTGATCAGAAATACAGTCAAATTGTGAAATAATATCACAATGAACTGGTTTCTCTGTGGTTACATTGTAAAATGTAATTTATTCCTGTGATCAAAGCTGCATTTTCAGCATCATTACTCCAGTCTTCAGTGTCACATGATCCTTCAGAAATCATTCTAATCATTTGCTGCAAGAAACATTTCTGATTATTATCAATGTTGAAAACAGTTGCTGCTTCATATTTTTGTGGAAACTGTTCTACATTTTTTTTCAGGATTCTTTGATAAATAGAAAGGTCAAAAGAGCAGTATTTATTTAAAACTTGTCACCACATGTTTTCTGTTGTTGCAAAGGTGATATGTGTGTTTTTCAGTGTGTTATGTTGTAGATAGAGAGTTGTGTGTTGCAGTGTTGTTGCTAATATGATCTGGATGGTTGCACTAAAAAGAGTCTCTCCTCAAGTCTCAGTGATCTTCTGGTCTCCAGATGCTTCTTGGGTTCAACCTTCAATGTAAGTTTATTGGAATAAAAAAAAAAATCCATTTTATTGAAGCAAAGCTTGTAAATCAGATCACTTCGAAAAGTGAGTCATTTGCTCATCTCACTTGCACAAAAACAGATTCAGTATTCCTCAAAGTGAATAAAAACTGCACAATGCAAACTCCGAATATACGCAAACCTGCAATAATGTTATAAAACACAAATATACTTTATGCATTTAATCTTACTTTATTAACCAATGTCTTTGCTGTTGATCTTCGATGATCCAATACGAATAAGCAAAATGGCTTTAGATAAACATCACGTCACGTTTCTTTTTTTCTCTCTTTTTTTTTTGGTTTGCATTGCAGAACTAAGAGTGTTGAACTTTCTTTCCCGTCTGCGATTCAGAACAGCAGCTGAAAGACTTATTCATTTTACTTTTGGTGTTAAAGAGCTTTTACATTTGCCATAAAATAACTTTTTTGTTGTTGTTATTAAAAAACAAGCAAGCCCATGCATCCCAGGTGAGAAAAAGTAATGCGAAAGAATGTAATGTAACACATTATCATAAAAAGTAACTGAGAGAGTTACTCCCAATACTGTAACAATGTACTTTCCCCAAGGCTGGTCATTTTTACAATAAGGCCAACAGTCAGATATAACAGTCCATGTATAAACAATGACACTGTTGGCTTTGTAGAAGAAGAAAAAGTCAAATAAATTTGCAGTCATAGAGGAAACCAAATTCCATTCACTCATCCTGCTCTGTTCCGCTCGGAAAACAGTTGTTCCTGAAAGAAATCAATGGCATCAAGTTCATGTGTGTGTGCAGTGATGTTGTCTATACCAACTCTAAGCTCTATTATGATTGTATGACTCAGAATTATGAATTATGAGGCTTGATCCCTCCCTTATATTGTTGAACATGAGTGTAATTAATCAGGCAGGAGAAGAGGCACGTGATGTTGAGGAGATGAACAGATATGAACAGAGATGTCAGGGTCTTTCTCCAGCATGTGGACTCCATTTGTGCAGCGCATGAGAGCGTTTGGCACAGAAGCCCTTTGGTATCTCTCGATACATCTGCTCAAGCCAAATTATCATATTCTCCAGACTCCAATGAACATAAATCTGCGGCGGGAACACGGACACGTTTTCCCTGGCCGTCATAAAACATTGATTTAAAGCCACGGGCTGTCAAAACACGGCCATGCAGATTTCACGCAGCAGTTTAGAAGGGAACGCAAGGACTTCATCTCATCTGAAGGATTTATGGCCTCTGCGGAACAGCGGACAGATGAGAGCTCAGGCCACCAGCAGAGGAGACTCAGGCCTGTGTTTAGCACACACACATCAGGAGAAGTCAGGATGCATCACTTCTGGCATATACGTATGTGGAACGTTTCTGTGTTTGTGAGGTTTGGAGTTTCAGCACTATAATGACACACTGTTTTAGACTCAAGGCACAAGGAGACCAAGGAAAATAAATACTGCAGGTTTCCTGTAT